>NW_020837963.1:11058603-11193007 GCF_003676395.1 Aethalodelphis obliquidens | reverse complement strand
TGTGTGTGTGTGTGTGTGTGTGTGTGTGTGTGTGTGTGTGTGTGTGTCTGTTGGGGCAGCTCTTCGGGGATGGGAAGTTGGAGGGATTAGAAGATTTTTCTGAGCGCTAAAGGGAATGTTCGACCCTCTGATGAAGTGGAGAGGGAGAAAATGAAGCCCTTAATTTCTTTCTTTTCAGAATTTATTTAGTCACCACTGTTCATACCTTATATTTTCTGTAGCATATTTTAGACAGCTTGCTTTGTAGTCGGGAAATGACAACTACCTGATCTTCTCAGGTTCTTTCTTTATAGCATCGGGGGGGATTGCTGCTAGTTAACTGTGAAGGAAACAGTGAGGATACATGTGTACTGAGCCAGAGAAGTCCAAGAAGAATGCGGAAGCCCTAGAGTGTCTCAATTCAGCAGATAAATGGAAACTGTGTACAGTGGCACCGTTCTGCCTTAGGGCTAGTCAGTGCTTGGTACTATGAATTTATAAAGTTGGGTTTTTTTGTTTTAGGCTCTGACATCATAATTGTTTTTACATTTCTCAAATTTGCTAAAGTATCTCAGAGATGATATCAAATTCCCTGATTTGAAATATAAAGCTAAGGTAATTGAGACAGCTGGAGTAGTGGTTTCTCAGCATTAGAACACATCTTAATGTTTCAAGACTGAAGATCTTGCTGGAAATCTGAGCTTGTTGCTAATGTAACTCACTCTCCTAATCTCTTGTTTTGTCCCTACGGCGTCCCCGCCCCTGTGTCTTGTGCTGAATATTGTTAGAACTCCGACTAGTACCGTTCCAATAGCAATGTGGTGAGTTTAGGTTGAATCCCTATTTTTCCTTGTATGCATATGTTTGGATACGTGTAAATATGTAATAATACAGGGAACTAAATGTTCATTTTCAAGAAGTTATGGTTTCTATTTATTAAAATGTTGAATAATTGTGAGAAGACATAAAATAAATATATAAGTTGGAGACCCTGACACGTTTCTTTATTCTCTCAAATTTTATGCACTTAGATTTACAGCAAAAAGTCCTCCAAGGACTATTAAACAACACTCTTTACGTCACCAAATACAGTTTTGGTTTTTGTCAATGTACCTACATATATATTCACAAAGTTTCCTCTTCTGATGTCTGACATCACTGTTCCCTGCTTTGTTTCTCTCCGTCTGTTCCTCTACTTCCGCTCTCCATCCTGCTCTCTGCTCCAAGACACTAACCTCCAACAGTTGCCTAATCTGACTCTTTCAGAAAGTCTTCTGGTTGGGTTCAGCCGATGGGAAGCTTTGTCTTTTTCTTCACTTTGATTATAAACCTTTTTTTTTTTTTAAATGACTGTATTGTTTTAGATTTAGGTAAGATTAAACGAACATTTAATGAGTATTTTATGTAAACCAGTTTCTGTGCTTTGGGACATGTTATTTGCTTAAGCAAAAAACCTTCAAGTGCACAACTTCCCTGGTGGCGCAGTGGTTAAGAATCCGCCTGCCAATGCAGGGGACACGGGTTCGATCCTGGTCCGGGAAGATCCCACATGCCGTGGAGCAACTAAGCCCATGAGCCACAACTACTGAGCCCACGCGCCTAGAGCCCGTGCTCGGCAACGAGAAGCCACCGCAATGAGAAGCCTGTGCACCGCAATGAAGAGCCGCCCACGTTCACCGCAACTACAGAAAGCCCACGCAGCAACGAAGACCCAACACAGCCAAAAGTAAACAAAATAAGATAAAATAAAATAAATAAAATAAATTAAAAACCAAAAACAAACAAACAAAAAACTTCAAGTGGACTTTGTCAGCCCTATTTAAAAGCCAGGAATACTGAGGGTGAAATCAAGTGATTGCTTAAGGTAACAGAACTAGAAAACGGAAACCTGTCTCACCCAATCTCATGCTCAGCAGCCTTTCCCATTGACAACCCTGCCTCCATAATCCATCGCTGCATTTCAGATGTTACACGCCCTTGTGAAATTTGTCTTTGTACACACACACACACACACACACACACACACACACACACCCCACTATGGTATGGAAATTTCTCTTAAAGCCACATGACTCTTTAATTATCAAGCCTAATTTGCTAATTTTGTCTCTATTATCTTCATCCTCCTACTTCCTGGGAGGAAGGGTATGTTTCCACGAGTCTTTCTCTCCTTTTCTCCTGAATCACCAAACTTTTTTTTTTTTAGCAATAAAGAATTTTAAAGTTAATTTTTTTTTTTTTTTTTTTTTTTTTTTGCGTTACGCGGCCTCTCACTGTTCTGGCCTCTCCTGTTGCGGAGCACAGGCTCCGGACGCGCAGGCTCAGCGGCCATGACTCACGGGCCCAGCTGCTCCGCGGCATGTGGGATCTTCCCGGACTGGGGCACGAACCCGTGTCCCCTGAATCGGCAGGCGGACTCTCAACCAGTGCGCCACCAGGGAAGCCCTAAAGTTAATTTTTAATTGAAGTATAGTTGATTTACAATATCATGTTAATTTTAGGGTTACAGCACAGTGATTCAGTTATACATATATACACTTTTTCAGATTCTTTCCCCTTATAGGTTATTACAGAGTATTGAGTATAGTTCCCTGTAGTTCCTTGTTGCTTATCTGTTTTATATATAGTAGTCTGAATCACCAAACTTCTGGTCTTTCCTGGACCTTCAGAATTTCAATATGCTCAAGCCTTTCCTGTCTTCAAATTAAACACACACCAAATTTTGAGACTAACCTCCATCATTATTTTATCCTTTCCTTCATGCAACCAAGTTGCCTCACGTCACGTTCTCTATATAATGTGCTATGCTCTGACTGTTTTCCACAACACTGTCCCCAAACTCCGTACTAAAGTTGCAGTGCCAGGTCAAGTTGACATCCTTTATCCTTTTGACCCCTTGACCTTTTCAAAGCCTTGGACTCTGGACCACACCCTTCTTCTCTAATTCCTACTGTCTTTCAAAACTCACTTAAGGTCCACCTCTTCTGGGGAGCTTTTCTTAACACTCAAGATGAATTTGGCTGCTTCTCCAATGTATCCTCTTGTCCTCCAGGGCATGTGTTGTCATAGCAGTTATCACACCTGCTGAGGGGCTTCGTCTTGCTGAGTGAACTGTAGTTTATTTGAAGGTGTGGATCGTGTCTTTCCATGAGTTTTATAGTCGGTGCTGTCTTCCTACCTGGGACTATCTCATTTTCCCCTCCCATCTCCTTACTTGTAGGTCCTTTTAACTATTGCTTGTTCAGCTCCGATTATTTGCCATTCTTTACATTAAGCATTGGTGATACAGGGTCAGACAAGAGATAACTGTCTTCGTGGGGCTTACAGTCTGCCTGTAAAAGTAGGCAGATATTTTAATATTGTTGAGGCTGTTCTCATCCTTAAAAACATAATACTTATGGTAAAGTATATATAGGGCAGAAGGGATCGAATGAGCATGTTTATTAATTGGTTAGCATTGTGCCTGGCATATTCATTTAATGTTACAGGTTAATAACATTAATACTAATAAATCTTACATTACATGTGCACTATGTGTATAGCAGATATATGAATTATGATACATACAAATTGTGCTATTTTACAAATTCTGTAAATAAAAAGTAAATAATACACATCAGTTGCTTTGTGCATCGATATATTTTTACATTTATCCCTTTTACAAAATCATGTTTGTTTGTTCGTTTTTTTCCCCTTTTGTTCATTTGCTGATTTTTACTTACCAAAAGCTATTTGTTAAAAATTCAGTCTTAAGGCCGCCTGGTGCAAAACTCACCCTGGAAGAGGCTTTGTCATGGACCTTTTGAGAACCAGTTTTAGAGTGAGATATTAGCAACTATAGATTTCTTTAAAAGTTTTCTATTTAGTGATTTATTTGGATTAAGGGTCATCATCTTCTCATCTTTACTAGATGAATCTTCAGGTCTTCTCATTGGCCATGGTGAATACTGAACAGCATGGTGGTGTGTGTGGCTGTTCTGGGTGTGCATGCGTGTGTTTTTTCCCAGTCACATGCTCAGTAATCAGGAAGTAAGCATGGGGACCATGTTGCTGGGCGCCATGATACTCTTGCTGTTGCATTATCACCATAGGAGGTCATCAAAATAGTTATGAAGAATGTCTGTATTCACTAATTTGGTACCATTCAGGGAACATTAACAAAGGGGAAAAGATACAGTGGAAATCTGAGGAGAGATGGAAGATATGCGAGAAACCTGGTGTTTGAAGACTGATCTTTGATCTTTCAGAGGAGGAATACATATCAAGAGCTTATCTATTCAAAAGAATTTACATGCAAAGCAAATCAAGAACGTAAATCTTACTTATCTTTGTAGATTAGAGTTTGGTCTTGGGTAAAGGAAAAGCCAGGCATCTATAAAAGGGGATTTACATGTTTATGCTAACTCAATTAGCATTAACAGGGGTTAGTTACCAGTAATGCTGGCTGCCTGGCCTCAAACTTTCACACATATATATTTTCGAAGACAATAAAACGATTTTCGAGAACGTTATATAAAGAAGAGAGAGAATTACCAAATGTGTGGATCTGTTTTCAAATTAAAAAAAAATATTTGGGTTTTGAAATGTTACTTCAGGAATAAGTAGCTTTTTTTATAAATAGGAGAGAGCAGACTCATCTTATAGCCGTTAAAGTTTATTGCAGTTTCCAGATTTATCACTGGAAGGCATGCAGGTTTTCTTCAACAAACTGAAGGATGCATTTGTAGTCTAAATGGTGGCTCTGAGAGCAGTTAGGTATTTATGGAAAAAATTATAAGAAGCAATTTGCATTAAAATTTTTTTTGTCAAAAATAAATACTGGTTAGGAAACTGGACCCTTTGTTTGGTAGTGCATATTGACTCATTCACACAGATATTGTGGTACTTAAAGTGTTGCAAAATCAGACATTTACATGGAGATGGGCTTCTGATGTTAAAAAAAAAAAAAAGGCTGAGGGCTGGGAAGGGTAAGGGTACAGTATTTAAAAAATGAGCTCTTTGTCTTCCGTCCTTCATCCTGCCTCGATCTCAGAGAGGTTTTGTCCAGTGAGAATAAAGAACCCATGGGAATTACCCAGGAATCACCCACCAGTAAAAGGGATAGTTTTACTTCAGTGAGCAGGGGTGGGACCAGAAGCCTGCAATAGTCAATGATGCTTTCTTATCCTCTTCATGCCAGGTGAACATTTGTATATGCAGAATACTGACTCACTGGGGGAATCACAGTCTAGTTGAAATCCAAAAGGTGATGCCTCTTTATCCCCTGTTAGGGGATTTTATCTAACATGAGAGCAGCAGTTAGCTTCCATGGGTTTGTTACCATTTACTGGCCTGATGCTCCAGGCCAGTTGCCTTTCCCCACTATAGCTTTGTTCATTATACTCACTCCTACCCTCAAGCACCTAATTTGCCTATTGAAATCTTATTAGCTAGTCAAAGATTTGCCAGTATCTCCTACAGACTTGATTTTTCTCATCTCTGAACTTTTATATTATTTATTAGTCTGACTCTCGGGACACTTATTACATTTTCCATGCCTTTTAATGATTGCTAAAATTATTATTTGGAAAAATTTCAAACATGTATAAAGTAAACAGAGTAGTAGAATAAGCTCTCATGTACCCATTGTACAACTTTGACAATTATCAACATTTTTCTATTTCTGAATCACGTATACATCATACTCCCCACCCCCACTTGAATTGAATTAATTTGGAATAATAGATGATGAGAACCTTGAAGTTAGGACTGTATATATACATATACACACATATACACATACATGTACATATATAAACTTTATATGAACTTTAATTTCTTCTGATTAAAAATATAATATATCCTCATTGTGGAGATAGATATCTAATGTTAATATTTTGAAGATTCTAGTCTTTGTTTTTAAAAACTTGATATGCAATTTGTATATTGCTTTTTAACTTATCATTTTATCATGAGCATTTTCTTTTTTTAAATTTTTATTGGGGTATAATTGATTTACAATATTGTGTTAGCTTCAGGTGTACAGCAAAGTGAATCTGTTATACAAATACATATATCCACTGTTTCTTAGATTTGTTTCCCATTTTATCATGAGCATTTTCCAATGTCCTTGAACATTTTTGAAAGCATGATCTTTTAAAGGCAGCATAATATTCTATCATATGAGTCTTCCATAATTTATTATTTATTTATTTATTTTTTGGCTGCGTTGGGTCTTCGTTGCTGTGGGCAGGCTTTCTCTAGTTGTGGCGAGCGGGGGCCACTCTTCGTTGTGGTGCGCGGGCTTCTCATCGCGGTGGCTTCTCTTGTTGCGGAGCACGGGCTCCAGGGGTGCAGGTTTCAGCAGTTGTGGCACGCGGGCTCAGTTGCTCTGGGGCATGTGGAATCTTCCCGGACCAGAGATCGAACCCGCGTCCCCTGCACTGGCAGGCGGACTCTCAACCACTGCGCCACCAGGGAAGTCCCTTCCATAATTTATTTAAACAGTTTCCTGTTGTTGACCACTGTCTTGAACATCTTTGAACATAAATACTTGTCCTCATTTGCAAAGATATTATTAGGATAGTTTCCTAGGGAATTATTAGGTGAAAGGCTCTTAACATATCTTGCCAGATTGCTGTCCAAGAAGGCTGTGCCTATTCGCATTATTTTTATCTTATTAACTTGGTAGTTAAAAAATGGTATCTGATTGTGTTCTTTTTAAAATTGGTATTTTCTGGATTATTAATGACATTGGACATTTTTCATGTTCATGATTCTTATTTCATGTGCTAAGTAAGGTGTTATCTGGAATTGCAGTGAATGGTACCTGCCATTTAATTTAGCTCTGAATCTAATGCTTTGCAGCGATGATCAATTATTTTTAGTATTGCACAAATCAGCTTTTGTTGTCTTTGGAACCAGAATGTCTGCCTCAGTGCAAATTATGTTAGTTGAGAGTTAGTTTTATTTTATTTTTTGATTATTATTTTTCAAAGTTGCCTCTGTATAATTTTCTCCCTTTACATTATATAACTTTGTTGAGAAATGTAATTCTGCCTGGAATGATTTAGTTTAGATACAGATTCTTTGTCTAAGAAATATACTCTCAGGTCTAAATATGTTTTTAAGTTTTGAAAAAAATCATTTAGGTAAAAGTTTTAAAGCATTCATTGTATTTGACTGAATTTATAGTGTATTTAACATTCTTCTGGAATGAGTTTGGAACTCTGTTTTTAAAGTGCTTAGTGCAATCTGTATATGCAGTGAAATAAAAGTTGCCATTTTCATAAGTGAGTTTTTTAGTGGTAAGCCTGCTCTTTTGCTGTGTGAAATTTCCAAACTCCAGCCTAGGCACTGAATGAAAACATTTACATTAATAAACTAGCCTAGGTAAATATTTTCAGTTTCAGAAAAAAGTGGAGAACGCTTTTTACTGTTGGAGTTACTTTCTTACCTAAATCTAGGTTGTAAATGCAAAAGTAAAACTAACATTTTATTAAAACCCCCTGCCCTTCGTTACTTCTAATCAAATCATACCTTGCTGAACTAAGTTCAAATATGTTGAAAAACAATTTACTGCTTTGTGTTGAAAATAATATTCGAAGTATGTGTGTTGTGTGGAGAAACACTCAAAAACAGATCGACCCAGACATCAACAGGATATTATTACCCCAAAGAAATGACGACAGTTTGCCAGCTTGATGCGTAGAGGAAGGAAATTTACAAACATCTCCAGGAGAGGCAGGTTGAGCGGTTGAAGGAAATGAGGCACGTCCTGCTTTTATTGTGCTTATTGGAGTGGGATTCCCAGAAGACTGAACAAGGCTGTCCTGAGACCTCTGTTTGGCAAGGATCTTGTTGACTCATATTTTATTTTTGTTTCAGTAAAGGTCTGCTATTGTTCAAATTTCTAATGTAGCTTATAAACACACAGCCAATATCATTTCCCCTTCTATTGACTGATATATACAAATGAATGAAAATCTGCCGGCATCATCAACTCATGCTCTGTTTCCACGTAGCAAAGAAGAGGAACAGAGAAGTCTCCTTAAAAGACAGGCCCTTTACATGGAGATCTCAGTTCAGGAATTTTCAAAGTTGTATTTTAGAGTTTTACTCACCAGATACGTTGGGGGAATTTATTACTTCTTATTCCTATGGTAGAGGAAAAGGGAGGTAAATATTTATGTAATTTGTATGTTGAAAGCCTAGTTTTTGATTAAGAAGTTTGATCTATTGGCTTCCGAATCCTCTTAGAAGTTGAATCACTGGACATTTATGTCTGAGACCAGTTAGGAAGACTTCCAGTATGAAATGCCTGGTTTAGAATAATGAATTCATGTAATGCTTTGAAATGTTTTAAAAATTTCCGTCACTATACACCTATATATGAGAAAGTAATGGAAAATATTATAAACATTTCTGCTTTTTTAAGCTCTAACGTTTTTTATTGTTGCATCTATCAGAATGCCTAAGAGTGTCATAACTCTTTAGACAAAGAAATACCGGAATGGAAATCTTCTTTGGTCTTCGGCTGTGACTCAGTCTGAGGAGCTATATCTGGAGCTTTAGGTTATGAATTTGTACTCTTAACTCTGAGTCAGAAGATGTGGTTACTGTCGGTCTTATTCACTGAGTGACATTGCATCAAGAGGAGACTTTTGTTTAGTAGAAGTTTAAAGAAGATAAACATGAAAGGGAAAAATACTGTGAGAAAGTGGAAGGCTAATGTTGGTTAAAGTCTGGTTTTGCTTTCATTTCTCTTGGTTATTCCTTAGACTGCTTGATTGCTTTAGGTAATTTTTTCCCCCAGTCATTTTATTGTATGAAAAATTCCAAAGAAAAGTATTATTTCATACCCTTCAAAGTTATGTTTCAGGGTAAAGATATAGGGACTAATCACCAAAGGAATTTCCCTGGCAAAAGTCCTAACATTTTTAACTTCCCATGATTTTGTCACCCCCCTTTTCCTTTTATTTTTGGCTCAGACCCCCAGGAATGTCTGATTCAAAGGAATTCCTATGCGAGACAGGTTTGCATGATATTTAAGGGTCTAGAGGTGCTTCTGAGTCAGGATTTTGAGGAATGATGTTAACTTAGAGGTAACCCTCTCTCATTCTAGTGCAAAGGGGCTGAGGATTTGGGGACAAGCATTTTGGACGTCACATTAAGCCATGAGAGATTTTGCCCCTGATGACCTGAGTTGACTTTAAACTGTTTTGAAGAGGTGTTCATTCCCTCACCTCTCCAGTTTTCTAGAAGAACCTCAGTTTGGTTTCTAACTCTGAGGGCTTCTTTCACACACTCTCCTGGCAGGGTATATCAAATGTTGTCTGAGTAGTTTTCTACACAGTGGATTAAGGCTGAAAAAATAAGTTGTAGGCACAGCGTTTGGACTGGGTGTGTGTAACACTTGTATGTTTTCTGTTGCTGCATTTGCTTGTTTCTAGATAACTATAGTTTTAGCAGAGAATAGCTTAGATAATATCAAGGCTTTGGATGTCTTAGTCCTGCAGTTATATGATTTAAAAACCTGCCCTGTGTGTAATGCTGCTTTAGGAAATCCGTAATCCATGGGGACAGTAAATTGACGGACAATTCTTTTTTTTTTTTTAACATCTTTATTGGAGTAGAATTGCTTTCCAGTGGTGTGTTAGTTTCTGCTTTATAACAAAGTGAATCAGGTATACATATACATATGTTCCCATATCTCTTCCCTCTTGCATCTCCCTCCCTCCCACCCTCCCTATCCCACCCCTCTAGGTGGTCACAAAGCACCAAGCTGATCTCCCTGTGCTATGTGGCTGCTTCCCACTAGCTATCTATTTTACTTTTGGTAGTGTATGTATGTACATGCCACTCTCTCACTTCGTCCCAGCTTCCCCTTCCCCCTCGCCGTGTCCTCAAGTCCATTCTCTACGTCTGCGTCTTTATCCCTGTCCTGCCCTTAGGTTCTTCAGAACCATTTTTTTTTCTTAGATTCCATATATATGTGTTAGCATACGGTATTTGTTTTTCTCTTTCTGACTTACTCCACTGTGTATGACAGACTCTAGGTCCGTCCACCTCACTACAGATAACTCAATTTCGTTTCCTTTTATGGCTGAGAAATATTCCATTGTATATATGTGCCACATCTTTATCCGTTCATCTGTCGATGGACACTTAGGTTGCTTCCATATCCTGGCTATTGTAAATAGAGCTGCAATGCACATTGTGATACATGACTCTTTTTGAATTATGGTTTTCTCAGGGTATGTGCCCAGTAGTGGTATTGCTGGGTCGTATGGTAGTTCTAGTTTTAGTTTTTTAAGGAACCTCCATACTGTTCTCTATAGTGGCTGTATCAATTTACATTCTCACCAACAATGCGAGAGGGTTACCTTTTCTCCACACCCTCTCCAGCATTTGTTGTTTGTAGGTTTTTTGATGTTGGCCATTCTGACTGGTGTGAGACTGGTGGCCATTCTGACTGGTGATACCTCACTGTAATTTTGATTTGCATTTCTCTAATGATTAATGATGTTGAACATTCTTTCATGTGTTTGTTGGCAACCTGTATATCTTCTTTGGAGAAATGTCTATTTAGGTCGTCTGCCCATTTTTGAATTGGGTTGTTTGTTTTTTTGTTATTGAGCTGCATGAGCTGCTTGTATATTTTGGAGATTAATCCTTTGTCAGTTGCTTCATTTGCAAATATTTTCTCCCATTCTGAAGGTTGTCTTTTTGTCTTTTTTATGGTTTCCTTTGCTGTTCAAAAGGTGCTAAGTTTCATTAGGTCCCATTTGTTTATTTTTGTTTTTATTTCCATTTTTCTAGGAGGTGGCTGAAAAAAGGATCTTGCTGTGATTTATGTCATAGAGTGTTCTGCCTATGTTTTCCTCTAAGAGTTTTATAGTGTCTGGCCGTACATTTAGGTTTTTAATCCATTTTGAGTTTATTTTTGTGTATGGTGTTAGGGAGTGTTCTAATTTCATTCTTTTACATGTAGCTGACAGACAGCTCTTAATGGTACTTGAGTACTTGTAGAAATAAGATACCTATAGATGTATATTTTAATTTCAAGTAATCTAATTTTTGGTGTGAAATATTCAAGGTCAGCAACTTACTGAACTCAGAAATGGAGTAGTTTAAATGTTTAAAATATATTAAGATTTAATAACATACAGAGTCTTCATACAATTTTTGAGAGAATATTTACTCTAACTTTTATTTCAGATCATCTGTTTTAACAGTTAATCAAAATGCAATTTAAATCTTGTTTCCATTTTTTTAAAGTTGGCACATTGTTTTTTAAAAGTAAGCATGATGTATGTATATGTATAGCTGATTCACTTTGTTATACAGCAGAAACTAACACCATTGTAAAGCAATTATACTGCAATAAAGATGTTAAAAAAATAAGTAAAAGTAGGCAAATCTCTTATAGGGATTATGAAATGAAGTTTTTTGTTGCACCTAGCATGCACTGCAATTTTGTTATTTGCCATTTGTTATTAAGTGTTCCCAGGAATAAAAGGGTACGCACAGCAGAAGTGTTTACTGTACAGATTTCTGGTATTTTATTTTATTTTATTTTTTTAATGGACGTAGTGGGTTTTTTTAAACATCTTTATTGGGATATAATTGCTTTACAATGGTGTGTTAGTTTCTGCTATATAACGAAATGAATCAGCTATACATATACATATATCCCCATATCTCCTCCCTCTTGCATCTCCCTCCCTCCCACCCTCCCTATCCCACCCCTCTAGGTGGACACAAAGCACCAAGCTGATCTCCCTTTGCCATGTGGCTACTTCCCACTAGCTAGCTATTTTACTTTTGGTAGTGTATATATGTCCATGCCACTCTCTCACTTCGTCCCAGCTTCCCCTTCCCCCTCCCCATGTCCTCAAGTCCATTCTCTATGTCTGTGTCTTTATTCCTGTCCTGCCCCTAGGTTCTTCAGAACCATTTTTTTCTTTTCCTTTTTGTTTTAGATTCCATATACATGTGTTAGCATATGGTATTTGTTTTTCTCTTTCTGACTTACTTCACTCTGTATGACAGACTCTAGGTCCATCCACCTCACTACAAATAGCTCAATTTCATTTCTTTTTATGGCTGAGTAATATTCCATTGTATGTATGTGCCACATCTTCTTTATCCATTCATCCGATGATGGACACTTAGGTTGTTTCCATCTCCTGGCTATTGTAAATAGAGCTGCAGTGAACATTTGGGTACATGACTCTTTTTGAATTATGGTTTTCTCAGGGTATATGCCCAGTAGTGGGATTGCTGGGTTGTATGGTAGTTCTATTTTTATTTTTTTAAGGAACCTCCATACTGTTCTCCATAGTGGCTGTATCAATTTACATTCCCACCAACAGTGCAAGAGGGTTCCCTTTTCTCCACACCCTCTCCAGCATGTATTGTTTGTAGATTTTTTGATGATGGCCATTCTGACTGGTGTGAGGTGATACCTCACTGTAGTTTTGATTTGCATTTCTGGAATGATTACTGATGTTGAGCATGCTTTCATGTGTTCGTTGCCAATCTGTATATGTTCTTTGGAGAAACGCAGTTTCTGGTATTTTAAAATGGAAGAGCAAGTAATTGTAAGCTGGGAAGGGTGGGCTTTTCAGCATGGACTCTAGCTTTAAATCTCAGCCCTTTGACTTACTTCCTGTAACTTGGAAAAACAGTTCCATAATTTCTCTGTAAAATAAGGATAATATAAGTACCTAGTTCATGAGGTTATGAGAAGGAGATGAGTGCATACATCTGAAGCATTTAGAACAGTGTTTAGCTCATAGTAACTGCTCAGCCAGTGTTTTCAAGCTCTTAGCACTAATAGTTTTAGAGAGAAAAGGTATCAGGGGGCAGTTACTCAGTTATCATTGGAAATAATAATTCCATTTGAAAATCCAGCAAAATATTGTCCTTCAGAAATCATTCTCAGAAGTGGTGGTAGTGGAATTGCTCTAACTAGGAAGATTTAGGAATGGCAGCCTCGTTACGGGAGTCGGGGGATGGCTCAGAGGTACAGTTTGCTTAGTAAGCCTGGTGATTTGACCTTGACTGTGTTACAGATCAATTTGAAGGAGCGCATTTTTCTACAGATGCTTTTAGTGTCACTTTAAATGAGCTTGCACTTGTAGGTGTCAAATAATGAGGGGATTGAGAGGCCTTTTGTTGGGGGGATGGGAGAAGGTTTGGGGGTATATTGTGTGTGTTGGGGGTAAAGTCCTCCACCCACCTCATCCCACTGCCACTGCTCCTCTGGTCAGGAGACCCCCTCCGACCTCCAGGGGTCTTTTGCTCCAGGTGACCATCAACTTGAGGATGGAACTTTCTGGGCCACAAGTTTGCATCAGTGTTTTCTCTTTGTTTTAGTCATTTCTGAGCCATGTGGGTCAGTTCCTCCACCAGTAGGGTGAGCTCAGCCTAGATAATTTTTAGGGGTTGGTGAGGGTCATCCCTCAAGAGTCATTATCACTAACCCCTGAGCCCAGTTACTGGATAGGTTACCCTCAACACAGACAGTACACCCCACATCTCCCTGTCCCTCCACCCCCATCCACCAGGATTTCTGCCTAGGCTAGAATTCAGTGGTTACCTTTGTGGTTGCCACCATTGCTCTTCCCTGGAAGGTATAAAGATGCTCCCTTCTTTACTTCCACATGTGCAGTTGCCTATTAACTTGCAACTACACTGCATAGAAAAAGTACCTAACTCTTTGGTAAGGAAGAAAAGAAAAGATAATTCTGTAGCCTAATTGTGTTGAAGTGAATGAGTGCATGCATGCTTGTGGAGATATCTTTCTGGGGTGTGTGTGTGTATGTATGTGGTGGGAAGCATTTTAATGTGTGCGTAAGTATAGCTGATGTTTTCCCACTTGGCTTTATCTTGTAGAAAGAATAAGTGGTTTTAGAATCGGAAAGCTGATCAGAGGATTCCTGAATATTCTTTTTTTTATCCCAAATGTCTGATTTCACCTGGGTCTGGGAAATTGTAGCCACAGCTCCTCCTTGGTTTGCTGGCTTATGCTTATTAGAAAGTAGCCTAATCCTCTCAGCAGAGAGAGGAAGTGCTGTGTTATAACAGAGTCACGTGGGTTGAGGATCATTGAACCAGAGAGAAAACTTCTACAGTTTGATTTCCACTGTCAGTGATCAGTATTTCTAGATCTGGAACAATGATAAAAAAAATGATCTGGTCTTTAAGTATAACTGAGGTTTAAGGATTTCTCTTCAGAATCTGAAATCTTTAACACTGGAAGAACACACTTTCTAGCTTCTCGTCATTCTTTCGTTTCACAGATGAAAAGCCCTGTTGCTCAAAGAAGTGTCTCTATGGAACTTATTTCTTAAATAGCAAGGTCTAGAACTCAGGCCGGCAGAATCCAGGCCTAATCATCTTTCAGTGTAAAGGCATTTTATTTTTTATTTTTGCAATAACCTTTAGACTAATCCTTCTCTCATACCACTATTGTGACCAAGCACATGGACCAGATCTCTATATCCTGGATTTGAAACTTCATTCTTCACATCATGGTTCCTTGCTCTAGTCGCCATTTCTCAGTTGCTTGAGAAAATGGATAATAATTTTTATAGTATTGTTGCGAGGATCAAAGAAGTTATTTCTTGTAAATTACTTACAAGAGTGCCTGGCACAAGCCATGGAATCAACCTAAATGTTCATCGACAGATGAATGGATAGAGAAGTTGTGGTATACATACACAGTGGAATATTACTCAGCCATAAAAAATGAAATAATGCCATTTGCAGAAACATGGATGGACCTAGAGACTGTCATCCTAAGTGAAGTAACAGACAGAGAAAGGCAAATATCATGTGATATTGCTTGTATGTGGAATCAAAAAAATGATACAAATGAACTTATTTACAAAACAGAAATAGACCAGACATAGAAAACAAATTTAGGGTTACCAAAGGGGAAAGAGAGCGGGGAGGGATAAATTAGGAGTTTGGGATTAACAGATACACAACTACTATATATAAAATAGGTAAACAACAAGGACCTACTGTATAGCACAGGGAACTATATTCAGTATCTTATAATACCCTATAATGGAAAAGAATCTGAAAAAGAAATATGTATATATAACCTGAATCACTTTGCTGTACATCAGAAACGAATACAACATTGTAAATCAACTGTACTTCAATTAAAGAGTGCTTGGCACAAGTGTTAGCTATAATGATAATTATCATTGCATTATTAATAATTATGTAGTAATTATTATTTTATTGTCAATAATATGTTGCTTTTAGACACTTTAGCTGTCCAGCCTATTACAGTGAAAAGGTGGCTTTGCAGGAGAGTAAGATTCCATAATTATCTAGTGAAATTGGGGCCATAAATCATTGAACATCTTGCTCCATTTTTGTGTGAATTATTTGGATTGACTAAGTGCTCTTGTTACCGGGCTGGGTTACCATCTGCTGTGTTTTGCCTCCATAGGGTCAGGCTTGTCCTCCAAGGGAACAGGGAGGTGGGAAAAAATGCCAATAACTGAACTCCAAAATGTATCCTAACTGTCTTGTTCACGTTTATAGGACAGTTTTATTGCTGTAGGTAAGATGGATAACTGGGCATTATTCCAACATCTTGGCAGTTTTCCTTTTTCAAGGTACTAATATTAGGATTAGCATGTTGTTTTAAAGCCATTGCCTTTCTGCACCTTGTAATTGCTTGTTCTTGGGGGAGGCTTGGAAGATTTGAATTAGGGGTTTCCTGCCAAATATGGGAGAGCATGTCTATTTTGTTTTAATACTTTGCTTGGTTTTTAAAGTTGCAGTTCATTTTGTCAGTAGAACAAATCAGAGGCTAGGAGGGCACGCTGCACGTGTATAGGGTATGTAGTATATAGGGTAATGCATACTGGGGCAGTGAGGACACATGGGTGGGAATAGTATAGCTCTGTCAGTTTATTTTTTGTGTGCTTTCGTTTATTTTTGGTATTGATACCAATGTTTGGCAGTACAGTGATTTGCCTCGTCTATTATGATTCCTTTTTTAAAAAATTTTATTTTATACATTTTCTTTAATGTACTTGTATTATTTTTGTAATGAAATGATAAATATATCCAAATTAAATAACAGCAATAACTTTAGTTGCCTCAAAAAATGGGACTGCAGGGCTTCCCTAGTGGCCCAGTGGTTAAGAATCTGCCTGCCAATGCTGGGGACACGGGTTCGAGCCCTGGTCTGGGAAGATCCCACATGCCGTGGAGCAACTAAGCCCGTGCGCCACAACTACTGAGTCTGCGCTCTAGAAACTGCGAGCCACAACTACTGTAGCCTGCGCTCCATGCTCCGCAACAAGAGAAGCCCCACAATGAGAAGCCCGTGTGCCACAATGAAGAGTAGCCCCCACTCTCCACAACTAGAGAAAGCCCGCGCGCAGCAACGAAGACCCAACGCAGTCCCCCCCACAAAAAAAATGGGACTGCAAATTGAATGGCATTAAATCTCTATCAATTAGTTTATATTATGTTATTATATTTTTATTCAAATATAATTGACATATAATATTGTGTTCGTTTTAGGGGTACAACATAATGATTTGATACTTGTGTTTTGTGAAATGATCACCACAGTAAATTTAGTTAACATCCATCATTTCACACCCTTAACAAGTTTTTTTTCGTGTGTTGAGAACTTTTAAGTTCTACTCTAACAACTTTTAAATATACAATACAGTGTCATTAATATAGTTCATGCTGTACATTGCATTCCCAGTATTTATCTTATAACTAGAAGTTGGTACCTCTTGACCATTTATTTTTGGTATTAATACCTGTTTTGGAGGGTAGAGTAATTTGCCTCATCTAATAAGTTTCTGAATCAAAGCCGAGATGGATTAAAATTATAAGAAAAAGATTAAATTGTTTATAATATAATCATTTTCTCTAAAGCATTCAAGAAACATAGTGTTTACACTTATCTGTGTATCATAACTAGAGATTAAAACGTTTGATGTTTTTTACTCAAATATTATTAGCATTTCTTTTCCGAAGAGAGCCCTGCTGCTGTAAAAGTTGTCAGTAACTACCACTCTTTGTATAGAGAAGTAATCAGTCCTTTCGAATGCATTAACACTTTTTCTGAATTTCTCTTATGGAATTAAAAAAAAATCCTAGCTTGTATTACTGTTCTTTAAGGGAATCTAAATGAATTGGTAAAAATGCATGTACTCTGTATTTCGACTGGCCATCAATTTCAGCTCTTATGATCACTTGTTTGTGGAACCTTGGGCAAAACTAATAATTTCTTCCTGAGGCTCCGTTTCCGCCTTCACATAGTTGTAAGGATTCAAAGAGAGAACCTTGGAAAAGGTTTTGTCCCCCTGTATGCTCAACAGATGGGAGGTGCCTTTGCCCCCATGTCTGCATTCCTTACCTTTTTAATGGACTTCACGGGAGCAGCATTTGTGGATTCAAACTTATATTCTTGACAGTGGTCCTGCCACTGTGGCCCTCAGAGTTGGTCATACTTCCTCATCAGTGGTCTGGAATGAACACATTCAGAAGAGCAGAGGAGGAGACTACATCAGGAGAATTAAGATTTCAAAGCCAAGTGGCCTCTGTCATTCTCTGCTCCCTGCTGTGTGTTGTAAGTCTTCAGGGCCTTACTACTGTTATTGCCTAACTCAGTTTCCCAGGAATGTGCTAGAGTATAACTAGAGTTCTGTCATTTGATGTGACAGTAGTGTTTGCTTGTGCTGGTTACTTTCTAGGTGTTGGTGGAGGTTATGAATCAGGGTTAGATTCTTATTCATGGAAACCCACAGGTGCTCTGCCAGAGATCTGGACACGATTGCTAATATCTCTGTGTCCTTGGGACAGTTACCCTCTTTGGGCTCCATTTATTCACCTGTCCTAGAAGGAGGAGAATGCCTGCTCTGCCTTCCTCTTAGGCTGCTTTTGAAAATGGGTGAGATAATATGTGAAAGTTCTGTTGACAAGTAAGAAGAGGTTGGTGGTGATGATGAAGATGATGAAGTTGTTGATGCCCAAAATACCGCAAATGCAGACAATTCATGTCTTTCTAACTTGGAATTTCCAGCAATGCATGACAGTAAAAATTTTCTGTTTTCGACATCCATTGTATTTTGTATGACTAGGAAATGGACCTTCAAAATTTGACACAAATAACTAAATTATTTTCTTCTGTTGGTGAGGATCACTAATTTTAGAGGCATAGCAGGTTAGGATCACCTGACATGAGGATTCTCAAAGTTATACTGTGCTTCACTAGTAACTAAAGTAGTTCAAATAAAGAGACATTCATAATGAATAAGGATAAATCAAAGGTAATTAATATCTATTGGTAAGGAGTTGGCACATACCAAGTGTCAACAGTAGACATTTTTTAGGAATTGGAATGTTACCATGGAATCAAAGCATTCCACTTTAAGGTTGAATATTTGAAGATGCCTTCTTTCAGGCTGTCAAGAGGAAGTTAATATTCATTTTGTATATCCTACGTGAAACCTCTTACGCTATGCCATTTTCCTGTCTATTAAGAAATAGCTTTAGAAAAAAGAATCAGTTTATTCCTTAACTTGCATGTAACTTGCATGTAAATTCCTTTCTTTAAATTGTATGCGAATTGTGTCATCTTTGTGAAAAATTTGAGATGTCACACATACTATTATAATGCCATTGGTTGCAGTTTTCAAAGTCAAAAGTTTATGTTTACATTTCCCTGTATGGTGTGGCGTTGTGATTCGGGCTTTAAAAGGCATCCCAAAATAGCAACAAAAGAGTAGATTGTGAGTTGGGTGTATTAGGTTTGTATGGTGAGCTGCTGCTTTTTCTGGTTACCAAGGATGATCTAAATTTCTAATCTGAGCTTTTTTTTACTATGCTATGTTGTCCTTTAAATGTCATGATAAACTCAATAAAAATATTTCAAGGTACCAGTGGGGGAAAAATCTATATGAGATGCCCAATAGATAAGTCTAAGGACTTTAGGTATCTAAAAATAGTGCAAACTAGAATTCAGTGACTTTAAATTTAAGGACATAAGGTGTTGTAGGAGGATCCTGGTGAAAGATATAACATCTAGCTCCTTTTCTCCATAATGAGAAAAAAAAGGAGAAAAAAAAGTATAGAGAAAAGAAAACTTGTCATAATTAGTATATCTCTTTTGGTTAGTTTTTTTCACATAGGGGATTTCAAATTAATCTGAAATTTGCAGAGCGAAACAATTAAGTTGTAACGAATATTCTCCTTTCCTTGTAAAACCTATAAAACACTATTTTTGAGTTGCTACTTATCTACCGCCGGTTCTCTTTTTCCACTTCGTTGTTAGTTTGTAGGATCAGGGAGGGCATCTTCTGGATGGGATTGCTCACAATCCACAGAGCCTTTTCCTCTGTCTGTTGAAAGGAGGCAGATCTGAAGTTGGTCTCTTTTCCTTTTCATGATATGGGGATGCGGTGGAATCAAAACCGGCAGGATGAAAGCCCCAAAGCTTCCTTTTTCCAGCTGTTTTCCTCCGCGAAGATTTTTTTCTCTTCCAAAGATGATGCTTCCTTTCAAGAGGTTTTCACTCTGCGAACTGTTTCCTCAGTTTATTTCACTACAGTAAAATGTGTTCCCTTTAGGCCATATATGTCTCTTTTACAACCCAACCTGTCCTTTTCAGCGGTGTTAGTTGCTACTCAGAAGAACAAATGTGATTTATTCAGTCCCTTTAATGAGGTACAAAGACCAATAAACGTTTGCCACTGGAGTTTCATCTTTTTTGGTTGCTTTATTTTCATTTATGAAAAATTTTAGATGCCGTAAAGCCATGGAGAATGCTATTAATTTGACCATTTAATATTTGTTAACAAAGCAGTTCAGGGTAAAATATGTCATCATAGCCTTAAGGTTTATTGTGTGGGTTTTTTTTTTTTTCTTCCAAGTGCAGTATAATGATATGTAATTTGTTTAAAGTAAATGCTGAAAATTAAAATTAAGGCACTGGAAACTGCATAAATGCTAAATGAATATTAAGAGTGGTTTGATTCATTAAGTAATGATGGAATAAAAATATGACTATTTTTACTGATGGTTTTTACTTCACTTCTAGCATTGACGTTGTTTCTGAATTTACATTTGTAAATTCTGCTTCTTTTGGGGATAAATGAAATATAAAAATGAATTCTCTTAATCATTCATTAAACATACTCCAAAAAAATTCACTAGACCTTCTACCCATTTCCTGGATCGTCTAGGCTTCTTGCTTAAGGATAATAATCATCCTGCATTGATTTGTACTTAACTTGTTTGTGAGCTGCTCTTGAATGAATAACACCGTGAGTCAGAAGTTCCCCATTTCTCTCTCTCTCTTGCCTTTTCCCAAATATTTATACTTACCTCCTAAAAGTGGGGGAAGTTACTGGCAAGAAGTTTCACATTGCTGTCCTGTTATTTGAGCCAGTTCTTTGTGATATAAAGAAAGAAGCCAGTGGCATATGGGAGATAACCACCTCATTTCATTTTCACTTTAATGCTAACTCTAACATATGCTTTTGAATTGAAGTGGGGTCCCAAATGCCAATATACGTTAAAAGAATTAAACACTAATTCTTTTTAACACTAAAAAAAATCTCCCACTTATGTACTCCTGTTGCCCGTTTCTTTGAGGGTAAGTGGGCTGATAGGACTTCAAATCATGAGCGTGCCTATTTTATCTGTACTGTTAATAGAGAGCTATGAAAAAATGGCAATTAACATATTCAGACAGAAAATCATCCTGGCTGAATGACTCATTAAATAGTCGTATAAACAGGATGTGCTGAAATGAACTGGTACAAAATTTAGTTTCATTGGTCTTTTTGCTCATTATCAGCACTTTAAGAAGCAGACTTGTGGGTGCTTGGAAGACACTTAAATTTCTTTTCTCTTTATTTTTTTCTTAAATACTGCTCGCCTCCTCCACCCTTTCCCCCTGCCATTCCTAGTTCCCTGGCAGGCTAATGTTACCTGTCTAAACATGAAGCGTTATGTTGGAAACCAACCAAGTCAGGGCTAAGAACTTCTGAGGTTTGTCCAGGCCAGTGGTTCTCAGCTTCCATTGACAGTCAAAATGTACTTGAAGTTTTTTCTTCTCTTTTTTTTTTCATGCACAGAACATTCTGAAACCTCATTTCTTGGGATTCTGATTCAGAATGTTTGGGGTAGGGCCTGGGAGTCTGTATTTCAATAAAAGGTCGCCATGGGATTCTTATAGCCAGCCAAGCTTGAGAACCCCTCACTGATTTGTGTCCCCTCAGAGTAAAACTCCCTTTCCCCATGTACCTGATCTGTGGCCATCTGGCCTCCCTATCAATGGTTTGCAGTCCTGGCTGTACATTACAGTTACCCAGGGACCTGGGAAAATGCTGATGCTTGACTCCACCCCCTATTAAACTGGGGAGTTTGAACACCTCCCCAGGTGATTCTAATAACAGAGTCAAGTTTAAGAAGTTCTGTCCCATAAAAACAGAGCTAGGGATAGCTGGAAAAGGCCTTTCTAGTTTTCTTTTACGAGGTGCTTCACCCTGTGCTTAAACTGCTCTCTCTGCAACCCTGGCACATACACACACAATTTTTTTTTTTTTTTTTTTTTTTTTGCGGTCACAGCTGAGGGCCTGAGCTGGCAAAGAATTCAAATAATCTTTTAAATAGAAGTGAGTTAAGACCATCTCATCCCATCTTGCAAATCATTGTGGTGTCTCCTTACAACACCTCCTTGATGTGTCACCCCCTTGATTGCCTTCAGTGTTAGGGGGTCACTTCTTCCAAAGACAGTAGTCCCTTCTAACTATGGGCAGCTCAGGCGACTAGAGTTCACACTCACCCTGAGCTAGAACCTACCTCCTTGCAGCTCCCATCTACTGGTTGGTCTGAGTCTTGAAGAGAAGGAACGTAACTCCTCCAAAATCACATAAGTAGGGAAGTAGCAGAGCCCAGGTTTACTCCCAGCTGGGCCTCTGGGGGTCCACAGCCTGCCCTCTCTCCAGCAGTCCTCCAGTGAGACTGAGTCTCCCCATAGCCCCACCCAGAACCAGTCTGTCCTCCCAGGACTAGGGCCAGCCCAGGGATGTGGCTAGAACTTGGCTCCCGAGTTTACCCTGTGCTAAAACTGCTCTCTCTGCAACTCTCACACATACACACACAACTTATAAACCTTTTATCTCTAGTAAGGCTTTCATCATTTATTGGTACCCTGTTCTTGGGTGGGACCAAAACGTTTTGCTCTCACGTTGTGTCGGATTCCTACTTCTTCTTGCGTGAGTACCATATCTGGGATGTGCAGATGTGTTGGTATCACGTCGGCACCCCACAAAAGGCTAAGTAAGAAGGAAGAGCAGCATAGCAGGTTAGCAAAGGAAAGAGTGTCCATTCTGTTGAGGCCCCCGACGCACCAAGAAAAATTCTGAATAAACAGATTTCTTCTTTAGCGGCTGTGGCACTACGTGGGAGCCTTTTATTACATTGAGTAATACAGATATAGCTTGGACCTGTTCTGTAAAAGGTCTAAGATCAGCCCATAATTGAAGATGGAGAAAAATGCTTCCCCCATTTCAAGGGAAGGAGGGAGAATAATCTTGCAAACTGGTACATGAGAACTATACTTCCCAGCTGCCCAAAGGTATTTCAGTCTTCCTTGGTCTTCGAGGGGGTCTATACAAACGGAAGGGAAAAGGTCCATTGCTTCACATTGCTCATTGTTAAGGAGACACTCATCATCTGTAGGAAGATGTTCTCCTCCATCTCACATGGAACCTTCCACATACTAAATCCCCTTGAAGTTACTGAGGAAAGACACCCTTTAAACACCAGTCAGGTCCTAAGTTGGTGACAGAAGTGAAGGTGGACTGAGCCCCGGAGGCCTTGGGTACCAGGGCATCTCTGACTGTGTGGAAGAAGAAAAGCCAGCATCCGCTCCCCTTCACCGCAGGGTGGGCAGCAGAGGGAGATTCACTAAGCCTTCCTGGTTTTTACATATCTTGTGGCCAAGTCCTATGGTAGACCCCAGCCTCCTGCTGGCTGCTCTAGTGCTTACAAGTATATGTAAGGATTTCTGGGGACACTGAGGTCCGGAGAAGTTTCCTTAGAGACTTTGGCCATCATACTGGCAGGAGTTAGGACTCTGTCTGGTCTACACTGGGTAGCAGGAGCCCTGGACTCCCAGTTATGGGAGATGGTCATGCTTTAGAGTCTAGGCCTGCAGCCTGTGTAGGGGCGGAAGGCTCATTGTCAAGGTCATGCAAGGGGAAGGTCAACGCTTGCAGGACCCTGAGCGTGAGTGTCTCCTCAGATGACGCAGTGAGGTGCTTCACTTGCCTCACCCCAGTCCCAGCTCTGGTTGGGAGCAACTGGGGTCAAGAGAACCACTGGTAATTTAGGTCTTTCCATCTTTTGCTTTATTTGCCATGATTGATAAAGAGCCTTCTTGCAGAAGTACCTTGGTAGACTAGGTAAGGCAGGGTACCAATAAATGATGAAAGTACCAGGGAAGGCAATACTTTTGTGTGACTGACGTGCTGGCAGTGCCTATGGCCACGTGTGTCACCCTGGTGGAGGATAATCGTCCTATTATTTTTTGCCAGTAGGTATAGCAAGTGGGTAGTGCTTTGTGTATTCCACTGTGATGAATTAATTTTGTGTTCATTGTAGTAGCACTGATCATAATGAATTAATTTAGTATTCATGTGGATGTCAGAGGTTTTTTTTCCCTCTTCCAGTTTTCCTGTAGCTTTAGTTCCTGGATACTTCAGAAGTGTAACACATCTTGATCCTATTCTCACATTAACTTCTCAGTATCCCCCGCCCCCCCCCCCATATTGTGTGGTATTCTTTTTTAAAAAATTTTAATCTAGTGTTAAAATAATTGATATTTTAATAGCATTATATTAACTTGAACATTTTCCCTACTTTTCTTTTACAAAACAAGGGAAATAAGGTAAATAGTTATGACAGGTATAACTGCCAGGTTGAATGATATAGTTAATATCTTGTATATTTTAGTTTGGTTTCAAAAAAAGTCTAAGGCAAATGTTTGTAATTTGTAGTTTTTTTGAAGACAAATATTGCATTCCCTTATGCAAATACGTAGTAATGAAAACTGCATGCCGTATATAATAGTTTGCTCTTCTTTTAATTTCTTGTCTCTTCTTTTCCTCTCAGACAAGGTTGATAAATGTATGTGCATATATTATTTATCTGTTCATGTAAGGACACATAATTGGCTATTAGATATGGTAATTGCATAAATAGATCTTATTCAAGCTCATTTCCTTTTCTGTTGATAAAATAAATGTTTTCATGAAATGGGAATATACACTGAAATAGAAGTGCCTGATTTAGGATTGAGAAACCAGGTACCCAAACAAAAATCAAACTAAAAATCCTGGGAAACTTTTTACCAATTCGAGCTTCAACCTGTGTGCTGCTTCTTAATTTGTTCATCATGTTGGCTAATTATTGAAGATATTTATAATAGAACAAGGGTTTCCTTCATCACTTACCCACCTGCTCGGCTGATTTGCTCCCCCTGGGAATGTGGTGGAACCTTTGGAGAAGAGATTTTGTCCTTATGAGCATCAAGATGCCATTTTAGGTTTTTCTTTAAATTTAAACTTGGAAATGGTATCACCCCTGCCACACACACACTGTCCCTTGTTTTTTTTTTTTTCGGTACGCGGGCCTCTCACTGTTGTGGCCTCTCCCGCTGCGGAGCACAGGCTCCGGACGCGCAGGCTCAGCGGCCGTGGCTCACGGGCCCAGCCGCTCCGCGGCATGTGGGATCTTCCCGGACCAGGGCACGAACCCGTGTCCCCTGCATCGGCAGGCGGACTGTCAACCACTGCACCACCAGGGAAGCCCCTCCCTTGTATTTTTTAAAAAATAATTTTAAACTGATTTATTTATTTATTTTTTACCAGTCATCTTTTATTGGGTAAACGTATTTATTTTTGAAAATAGTTTTACAGCTCGTGTGCAGTTTGATTCTGAGCAGCAGCTGTATTCCATTCTAGAAGCTTGTGTTTCAGCAGTTGATGGGTCCTGTATACATTTCATACACTGAGAATACATAGAGAAGTTGGGCCTCAGTTGCAAACTGCAAGGACCATATAACTGGGTTGCTTTCATTATTTTTGTTATTATTGTAGCAGATTGTACAGTAATATGCTAACAAAGATTTATGGCTTCATGTAGTAGGAGGAGATCTTGGGGTGGAGGAGGAAGTTCATGTTTAAACAAATGTCTATAATAATAAGAGGAAAACAAAACTAAAAAAAAGCTCTAAGAGAGTTGTTTCTAGTATAAATATTTTTATTAACATTTTCTATGGTTTGAAGATCTTGAAAGTAATTGTTTATGCATTTCTGGAATTTCGATATGTTGTATGCCTATATGTGCACGGTTGTTCTTGGAAGAAGTGTTTTTTTGGTTGTTGTTGAACTGGAACACATAGCTATTGAATATGCGATGAAGAGAAAATTTATGGAGGGCAGAATTATGAGTATCTGAGGAAAGTTTAATTACTTCTATAATTTAGATAAGCTTCATAATTTATTGTAACACACTGTACTTTGGCACAATTTGTAACAATTATAAAGCACTTGAATTTAGGTTCTATCCTTGGCCGCCATGAACAGAGTTAGCTGTAGGAAAACCCTGAGCGTTTACATTTCGTCTCAGACTTGCATTAAAGACTTTGGCTGTAGTGGTTTTGTTGCTCCCCTTTACATTGACAGAATGTGGGTTTTGTTTCTCCGAAAAACGTGTATTACAATATAGTTGGGTTGTGGTTGTAAACCTAGAAGGAAGACCAGCAAAGAAAGGACATGAAGATATCTATCAATGCCCAAAGCCAGGGAAGGAGAAACCCGGGGAAAAACTCAGATGATTCTGGCTTGAATTAAAAAGAAATAATAGATCTCACCACCCACCTCCTTGTAACGGACAGATCCTGAATAATGCAAAGTCTTCAGAAATCCAACAATATATATTTTTATGAATATACATTTATTTTCATAATTAAAAAAGAAGCAGTGTAAAACAGCTACTCCTCTTAGGTTTGGATTATTTTGCTGTTACAAAAATTGCTGCCTAGGATACAATTTTTTTGCCATTGCTATTTTCTACAAAATTAATCTGATTTATTTTCCATTTTTGCCTTTCAATGTGTATTTGCTTTATTTATCATGTTGATATTGAAAATAATGAAAAGCATGAGATCTTAGCAACTGGTTTTGATTGTTGCTGAAGACATTTTTCTTAAAAAATATATTTGTTCGAGGCCTGGGAATTTTTACATTCACATTTTCCTTTTAATAACTATATTGTAGAACAGAATTAGCTCCCATAATATCTTCTCCTTGCTTAACTTCTCTTGAAATTAAATGATCTTAACAGTTTTGTGTAACACTTTGAACTTACAAAAGTGCTTTCATATTTATTGTGTGCTTAGGACCAGGTTAAAAATTGAATTAGTCTACATTTCAAAGTAGAAATAAGTGATGAACCAACTTACAGACTTTTGTACCTCAAATACCTTCTTGTATTCTCCTTCTTTGGAGTGGAAACCTGTGGGGACTTTGATTCAGGTTTTAGATTCTCTCATGTTAGTGTAGGCTTTTGATAAGTCACATGGAGCAAAAACACTGAAGCAACTCATCTATTGGCTTAAATGAATTAATGGTCTGAATCAAACAGGTTTTGAATTGGTTAAAATAATAAAACCAGTAGCCCTGTGTTTGAGCTCTTGATGATTAAAGAACCAGGCCGAAGAATGCATTTATTTTCTTTTGGAAAGAAAGTCAAGACTCACTTCTTTGAGCTGTGTTGCTTTCTATAGATTTTTTTTTTTAAAGGAAGCCTTCATTATCTGTTTCAGATCTTTATAGATGTTGCAATAAGATACTCTTTTCTCTTAATATAGGATTGAAAGGATCAAAGTTAATAACTTTGAGACAGTTTAAAATTCAAAAAAATAGTTTATTATCTCTGTGTTCCTTTCAAGATTTATGTTCTTATGAAAGTGCAATGTTCCGGATTGAATGTGGTCCTACTGGTAAGGATCACGTGGATAGAATAATCATTCCCTTGTCTAGCCTGCTCTGAGTTGTTTTAATGTTGCAGGTGACTGTGTTCTCTGCAAATAAATGTCGTTCTCCTATTTACGTTCCCGATGACTTGTATCCTTAAACCCTTTTGTTAGAGTATTATTGTCCTTTATCCTGAAAAATGCCTCTGATTGTAGTGCCCTAATACTATAAAATCAATGGGGACTGAGTTCGGTGCTGGCTAAGCAGTGTAAGGCCACCCTTTAAATGCAAATGCATCAGGGCTAGTTTTAATGTAATTTTAATAAGGCTGAAACCATTTTGAAGTAGACTTAAATCATAATACTAATCTCAAAAAACTGTATTTAGCTGAGAAGGCCCTTTATTCTCACTGGCCATTTTTCCTCTGTGTGCATCCAAACCAACTTCCATCTGATCCCCCAGTTTTCGTCCAGGGGATCTTTTTTCCCCCTTAAATGGAAAGTCTGTGACTACTTTATTAGTTGGAGACAAGCCAGTATTAGCGAAAACTGTTTTACTTCTGTTTCTGCCTGGTTGTCCGTTCCTGACCAATCTCTTTTTGTTTACAAAATATATAATAAATAAGCATTTCAAATAAATTGCTACGTTCTGGCCAAAGAAGTAAAAAGCCAGCTGTTGATCCTAACGAGAAAAGTCAAGAATATAATTTAATATTTAAATATAAGGGAGTGAATGCAGTCATAAAAATGAGGAAAACATTTACAAAATGAAGTCTGATGCAAAGTTCAGTATATTGCAATAGTCCAGGTTTCACCACCTTACACTGTTTCAATATGTATATGAAATGTATCTTGCTGTTTATATTTGGCCTGATGGGAAGGTGCAGGACCATTGACTTAGGGAAATAAAATTGGATTAGGGACCAGTTTAACAAAAGATCACAGAAACTGAAGGCAAGATTGGGGCGGGGTTTTCCCATCTGGATTATTACCACATTCTTTGTATAGAAGGAGTTTTGGTCTTTGGATATTTAACTTTGGATATGGACACTAATTTATAATAATTTAAATAGTATAATTATAGTATACATTAAATCATTTATAATTTTCCCACATTTTCCTGTGTTCAAGAATTATCAAGGAGGAGATGCTTAAATGCTAACGTCTATACCCTATTCCATTGATTAGCTTTTAATATACTTCTTATAATTTACAAAACAGTAATTTAACATGTCAGTTACTCCCTTTTTCCTATTGAACCTTTCGAAAGAATAATTTAGAGCAGCATTTTTTAAAACCTTGTTTCAAGACATGTTAATAGAAATTTTATTTTGAGTGCATTCTGCCTTATGCTTTGTAAAACGCCCAAGAGGGTGATACAGCTACTTTGACCAGAAAACTCCTTTTTCATGGGATACCTCCCATGTGGAACATTCTGCAGAAAACAACTTTAGGAAATGCTTACTTAGCCCCAAAGTGGTTTTTTTTTTTTTTTTTTTCCCAGTCCTTGCAAATTGGTGGTGGTGTCTACTTTCTTGTTTTTCAAATACTGGTCACTAATCCTTTCACTTTGTTTAGGACAGTTTCCTAGGATAGCTGTGCTACTCATGCTAACAATGTTCTTTTGAAATACTGCTTGTAATACATGAATGACTCAAATACTTTTAACACCAAACCATAGCTGTATCTTTCAGAGATTGGTAGGTGTATCAGCAGAGATGTTCTAGTTTCATTTCATGGCTTTTGTCCATTTCCTAGGAGAATGTGTGTGTGTGTGTGTGTGTGTGTTTGTGTCCTTCTCTTACCCTCTTAAGAGTTTGGTCACAGTGGTAACTACTGGGTCTAGAGCAGGGCCTTGAAGATGCACTTGACTTTGGACTCCAAGCAGGTAATGTCAAAGAGTGAAGCAGGCAATAGGAAGAGGTGGGTATTAGCAACTGGGGCAGGCACACCACACCTGACATTCCAGCATCGCCAAGAATCCTGTGCAGGGCAAACAAAATATATTCAGAGCCAGTAGTGTTTCATCCTTGGTATGAAGGCAAGAAGTCAGAAGGCTTGAGCACTAGGCTTGGTCCTGGCCCTTCTCCCTTCGATTCTGTTTTTAACGCGAGATGTTTGCTTAATTTACAGCAAGCAGAAAATAATCTGGGTCTTATTTAGAGATAAAAAGCAATGTTTTAAAGGTTGTATGTAACATTTGTCAAAAAGAACATAAAAAAATATTTTAGAAGCTTCTGTAAGAAAGCAAGCATGAAGTTTAACCCTACAACATTCCACTTTCCTGGAACAGAAAATGAGTGCTGCTTTTGTAAAGAGACTTTTTGTTTTTTAAACTATACATCCAGGAAAATCTAAGAAATTTGCAAAAGTGCATAGCAGAACCTGAACATTAACTTCAAACAGTGAAGAAGTGAAAGTTAGAAATACTGTCACATATATGAAGGTTCCAGAGACAATTCTTGAAACACATTCTGAGACATTGGATCTCTCTGCACTTATTTGGACCTTGGTTCCTCTTTCTGTGATCAGCATTGGACTTGATGCCACCTGATGTCCTGTTTGGCTCTCAGGTTCTATGAAGCTGGGTCTGAGCTTAATTTAGGTCTGAGATTGATGTGAAAGACAACTGGTTCCTAGATGCCCCCAGAGCTGAGAGGTTATTGATTTCTCCCGTGTAATACAACTGCACAGAAGTACATTTTGCATCATTCGGAACAAATGTTTAACAAGTTCTGAGTATAGAAAACTGCTTTGCAATGTGAATTTCAATGATTCCAAAATTCAGCAAAGCTTCCTTTTTGATTAAAGACACTGCCCTCAAACACACATGCTCATTTTCTCTGTCTTCTACTTTGACATGCTGTTTATTTAACTTCACTTGGCATCTCAGAATTTTAACTCTGAGATTTTCAAGTCCATATGCAAAACTAGGACGCGTCAGAGAAACCCAGGGCCAGATTCATCAAAGAAGTTAGGAAGCACAGAGCACGTCCTTTAACACCCAGGTGTAAACGGAGCCCATTAAACCATTAGTTAAGTGGTACTAGGGAGCAAAAGCCTGATTCGATTACAGAATCTCCTGTATGTGAACGCAGGGTGTGAAAACATAACACTTGATCTTCACCACAGTGCCACGAAGATTCAATTAAAGGACTGGTATGTGCCCAGATTTGGGAATGCAAAGGGCAACTGGATTTTGAAGGAAAGATGGTGAAGAAACACCTGCAAAATCTGCCTTTCTGTGCAACAGACTGGGTAATTGCATATGCAGATGGATAGTTAGGAATATAATTGCTTGATTGTGAGCACAAATGCCCTTTCGATTGTGTGAGTGTTGAATTTTGCAGTGACAGGTGCGTGCGGATTGCTGTGTGTGTGTGTATCCTTTGCACCCCTGTTTAAATATTTGGCCTGGAGTCTCTCTTCCATTCCTTCTGAACGAAACTGCTCTCCCTCACTGCTGGTCTGAGGGAATTGTTACAGCTCTTCATGTCTCTCCAACTTTTTCTCGTAAATAATAACCTTAATTTGAAACCTTGACTAAAAGAAGGACTGCATACAGGCATGTGGTGTAAGGGCTTCTGAATTATGCACAGTAATTCATTTTTTAAAGCTGCTGGATGTAACTCATTAGTTTTCATTGTTTTCTTAAAATAAGGAAAACTATTAACCAACACAGCAGACTAATAGCCTGGTTTTTTTTCCCCCATAATCAAGTGACGTTTAATGGAAAATCATCTTCTGAAAGACTTCCTTTTTTTTCCCTCCTTGCTTTTTCTTAACATTTCCATTAATACTTTTGAGACATCTTTTCTAATGTCTCTCAACTAAATAGCATTCTCAGTTATACCCTATGACGACATTTCTCTGTCGTACTGGAGATGTTCATCAAAATACTGGTGCGGTCCACACGAGTGTTTTTGTTTTTTTTTTTAATTGAAGAATTTGCTTAGTACCTACTTACGTGGAGAGCCAGATCATTTCTGTGTTCTTTTCTCTGGCTTTACGGAGAAAACGGAGGGCAGCCTTTCCATCCACTCTGACGAGGTGATTCATGTGGTGGAATGACACGGCAAATCATTGTCATATTTTATACAATTTTTCAGTTTCGTTTTTACTGCTTTCTCAATCAAATTATACCTAAACTCTTTGGGGGGAGAGACAGGTTAACAGTTCTTAATAATAATACTTAGAAAAACTTGCATGTACTATTCACTTCTATGTGCCTGATATTCTGCTAAGTGTAGTGCATCGAATCATCTCATTTAACCTGGCAAACACTATATACTGTTATTCCCATTTCACAGATAAGGAGGCTGAGACCCAACAGGATTAAATGTATTACCCTCGCCACAGTTCAACAGAAAGAGAAGAGCGTTGAGAAACATGCACCTCTGTAGCCTTTTTTTTTTCTTGCTGAAGTCAAATTTGTTAAAAGATACACAATATATATGTACATAGTATATAAACAAAATAATCTTGAACCTGCCCTAAAGGAACTCAATCCATATTTGCCCAAAGGGAGGCAAAGTAATCACACAGACCCCAATTTGGCTGGCTTTGATGCGAAGACTTCACAAGTCTTCTGCATAGGAACATTTTAATTTCTAGATATTTCCTTGTACTTGCTGCCCTTCTAAGGCACATCTTCTCAGTAGGATGCTCTTGATGCTTTGTGAGTGAAAGGGTAGGGATTAAATTTTACTCACACACGAAGGTTCAAAACAGTTCTTTCTGGTTCTTCACGTGCCATGAAAAAATACCCACGTGGATGAGAGTATCGCCTTTGGGAAAGGAGCTGGCACGCTTTGCTCAAATAATGTTCAGAACCACCTGCTTTGAATGTGGTCTGATTGAATCAGATGCCGGCCGCCTTTCATCACCGCATCGGGATTGGGACGTGGGGAAGCGTTTTGTTTTGATATCTCACATGTGCTTAGGTGTTAGCGGTTTCAGATTGTTTAAGAACAGGCTCTCATCATGGAGTGTTGTTGAGTCCTGGGTTGGGGGGGGGGTGTTTGAAACAAACCTTGAGTATTTCTAGGTCTGTTGAAAAATTATGTCTTCTTGTGTGGTGGATTTATTTGTGTTTAGGATGCAGATTGCCTGGTGGAAAATGGCAGACCGTTTTCCCTCACAAAAGGTTCTTTTGTGTTTGGTTGGGTGGTTTGTTGTTTTTTTGTGTATTTCAGCTGTTTTTTATGGTCACTCCTCATGAGCTTTGACATCAGTGCATTCATCATTAATGGCACTAGGTTCTCCGGAGTTCTTGGGGCTCTGTGGGTTCACCTTTGTTCTTTGGGGGTGATGGCGGACACCCGCCCTGAGATTCGCCTGGTGCTCGGGATTCTGCAATGATTAATCTCCTCTTTGATTGCAACACGTGGACACTTGTAGGCAAGGTGACTTGCAAAGAACGTGAAGGGGAGATTGCCACTCACTGGCTGCCATCAGAACATGTTGGGGGGAGGGTTGAAGGGTGGGCTTGGGGGAGAGGCTTGGTGAAAGTTCAGATTCCTTGGCCCCATCTGGAAGATTCAGATTTAGTACCTCTAGGTGGTACCCAGGTATATGTATTTGTAAACAGTGCTCTAGATGACTAGTACAGTTAGGTCAAAGGGTCAGTTGGAATTAGGGAAACTCTGGCTCTAAAACGACACCCCAAGGATCTCCCTGGTGGTCCAGTGGTTAAGATTCCACGCTTCTACTGCAGCGGGCACGGGTTCAGTCCCTGGTTAGGGAAGTTCCACATGCCCCATGGCACGGCCAAAGAAAAAAAAATACTGGTAACTGACACCCCAGCCTTTCTCAAGGTGGGTGCCTCTGCCTCCTACCATGCTGGGCGTTCTTTGTAATTTGCAGATTCCTGGCCTGCACCGGGTCTGGTACCCTGGGAGCAGCATCTTTTCATGTGCCGCCTTTGGGATGCACATTCATACTAAATTTTAAGAACTGCCGCTCCAGAGATTCTAAGTTACAGGAACTCGTGGAGGAAATTGGAGGATTAGAAATCAGCCTCTAATAGCTGTACAGATACACAGAATCCTCAAAATAGGGGACAGGTGTGTTTGGAAAGCTTGTTTTGTAAAGAGAGTCTTTTCTCCCTTTGACTTCTCTTATTTACACTGAAGCTAGGTTCCTGAATTAAAAAGAAAAGGGGTGGGGGGAAGAGCAGCGACAACAAAAGATTCCGGAGGCATACCAAAGCTGTGTGGAACCAAGGGTGGTTTCCCTTTATTCTACTTTGTGACAACTGTTTTCCCAGCCTTTTGCTTTTGTCCATTCAGTCCTGCGCTATGAAGATGCGGGATTATAAGTATTAGAGACTCTCCATCAGTGGGATCACCGTCCCAGCCCGGGAAGTCTCTCTGAAGTCATAGCTACACCCTGAGTTGGGCAACAGTGTGCTTTTATCTTGGCACGCACCTTTCAATTCTTAGCCCAGCCCTGTTACCCTGTTGTGCATTTTTCTGGCCACTACTCCTCTCTTTTTCCTCCATCCCCTAATTCCCAACCTCCTTTGAGGCCAAAATCTTGTTAGAAGAAAGACTTTTCAAAACCAGTTTCACTCCTGTTGGTCTAAACCCTCCGACGTATAACAGAGAGCCGTGGTATAACCCTCCGACGTATAACAGAGAGCCGTGGTATGTTTTGAAACTTATACTCTTATTTCTATGCTTTTCTCCCTTGTAACTGAGTTTTTGAAAAATGCTTGGAGTACGGACACCCAAAGAGAGAATCTGTGTGTGTTACATTTAAATCGAAAACCCTGTTTCTTTTGTATATTAGACTATAGCCAATGGAAATCCAGGAACTAAGGTTTTTCACAACCACAAGTAATATAGGACTGCATAGGTTTTTGTTATGACTGTAAATACTGAGAATACTTTTGTTTGTTTATGCTGGTGCAGTTTTATAGAAAATCCTTGCAAATGGGGTGCAAAGCCATCGACGGGTACTTGTAAAGACTTTGCAAAGTCATACATAAAATAAATTATCCATTTGATTTGAACAAGTTTTGCAATTATTTGTGGCTTTAACAGGGGCTTTTGAAGGGCACTGTATGTATCTACCAGCTGGTTCTGCTGTTTTTCTCAAGAAAATAGAGAGCTTTGTACACAATTCCTTGAGTAAACCATTAGTAAACTATATATCATGGACGCGAGTTTTGCTATTTCGAATCTGTTTTTTATTTTAAAGGCATAACGATTTGTGAATTTCATCTCATGCATTTTTTTTAATGTTTCAAATTAAGTTGTTATCCCATCCTTGTCTATTTCTTCGTAGATCTCCGCATTCAATGTATTAGAGAAATAAAACATGTAAAGACATAATTAAAAATGTCTAAAGCCCTTGCTGGGAAACAAAAGCTTTCTTCTTTTATTGTATTTTACCCTGCAACAATGTATTTACATTGACATCAAAAAAATTCGTTTTAGCTGTTGATAATTATTTTGTCAGATTCCGTGTTTTTTGTTATATGATTTTTCTTCCATGTCAAAGATTCTGAGTTTTAATGTTTAATAAATCTACTTATCCACTCAACAAGTATTCGTTGAGCTCTTAGTGAAGCACTGGTCTGGGGTCTGGGCCACAGGTGCTCAGTCAATACCCTGACCTGAAGTTTGCATCCCACTGGGGAATCAGTATACAAAGATACCAACCACCAAATAAACCTGTATTTATGTATATATAAATAGGTATAATACTAAATATTATGAAAAAAATTAAGCATAATTTTGGGCAGGTGTTGGGTAGCCAGACAGAGCCTCTCCAAAGAACTGATGATAAGTGGAGACCCGGAATGATTATAAAGGTTTGAATCTTGGGGATGATTTATATGGTCTGCAGAGATTTTTGAGGACAGAGTACAGGTTCTTAAAATCCTTGTGGATAAATTGAACTTCATCAACTTAGGTTATAGGAAAAACAATTTGCAAATGCATTTATCTAGATGCCTGTGAAAGTTGAAGATGTCTAGAATATGCTATCTTATACATGTGTATTCTGATTTCTCATCCTCTGGTAATGAAGCATGATTGGCCCCATCAGGGGCCAAAAGAAAGTTCATATTTGCTGTGAGAAGACAATTCATCAGTTAATGTTAAGTAGTATACAGGTTATATTTGTCGTATGTACCCCCTATATAATTAAAGCCTTAAAGTTGAACTATTAGAAGATTAACTTCTGTGTTAGTACTTTTGTGGGGACCTTACATTTAAGCTTTGTGAAGAATTTGCATTTCACTCCTTAGCTTGATCTGTACAGGTATATACCGTACAGATATATGTAATTGATTGATTGATGTGTGTGTGTGTGTGTGTGTGTGTGTGTGTGTGTGTGTGTCCCTCAGTGGACTCATTCACTCATTTATTTGTCCTACATGCATTTACTGAGTGGGAAGAAATGTTTTTGATGTGGAGGGGAGACTTGGAGACCAGATAAGCAGAGATGTATTGGGTAACAGTGAAGAGTCTCATGTGATTGAAGGACAAAGGGAGCAGTAATGCTACTCAGGGTAACACAATAAAAGAAGGTAAACACAGATCACCAAGCATCTTAAATGCTGGGCTAAAGAATTTTGACTTTATACCCAAAGCAGCAGGGAGCCACTGAGGTTTTTTGTATGTGGAGAAGTGACAGCTGTCAGTGGCTCATGATAGGTTGGAGTGGGGCGAATCTGAAGTCTAGGAAACCAGTTTACAGGACCTTATTATGAAAGATGGCAGCAGGAGGGAAGGAGAAGTTGGTAAAGCCTGCATTAGTAAAATCCAGTAAGTTTGAGTGAAGTGTTTGGAAGCGTGGTTGATAGAGCAGATCCAGATTTCTTTTTATCTCTCACTACTTTATGAAACTTCCTCTTGAGTGAAATAAAACCAGTCTTGATTCTTCCGTGTATCTTGGGTTAAGGCCGTGCCTTTTGCCACCTGGGCCCTCGCCTTCCTTTTCTCTCACCACACCTTGCGATGCCCTTCTTTGTGCTCTCTGATGCCTGAGATCAAATGTTTTCTGGAAAGTTTTACCTCCTTTTCAAAAATATTCCAAAACGCAATCCTTGATGTTTGTCTCCCATATGTAGCTTAAACTTAAAACTTTTTGCTAATATTAGTTATTTTGTCAAGTGCCTATTTTGTCTCCTGAGCTCCATTTCAACTCAGGATTCATAATTCATTTGGAGGGGCCCAAACTTAAGAATAGGTTGTGAAAAAAAAAAAAAAAAAGAATAGGTTGTGTTCTGTGTTTTTAAGTAATGGAACTTATTTTCCCTTCTATTGACCTGGGATATGAATGGCCCTTGGGGCTCCAGAAAAGTCTATGGAATGTCATGTAGTCTCAACTATTGCAAAACTTCAGTATTATTAATACTTGAGATGGTTTCCTGGAGCAAGAAATGTGAAGATCTGGGGAATGTGTCCTCTGCCCTTACCTCTGTTATAGGAATGACAAGAGTGTGTCACACATCCAGACAGTGTGGTTTGCTAGACGCTAGTCGATCAAGAGCAGAGGCTCTTAATGTTCTTAGGGTCAGAGATTGCTTTGAGAACACAACGCACACTATAGACTTTCTCCCCAGAAATATGCATGTGGCCGAATACATGAGTAAAGTTTGCAACAATTTCAGGAGTTTCTGGATCTCTCTAACGCCCACCCGTGGGTCTGGGGTCTGGTGGACTAATCCTCCCCCCACCCTTCAGCCCCATCTTGGCAGCAGCGCTTAGGCTCTGTGTGCAGGATTGATATTGGTAAATCAAGGAGAAAGTACTGTTTGGGCGCTTTTTTGCTGCCGTTTGCTTTACCTGTGCTAAGCGCTCACTGAGAATTTGCCAGCTGATTGCTTTTTGTGAGAAGACCACAGGGGACAGGAGAGGTGAGAGAGAAGATACATACGCATATCAGGGAAGAATGAAAAGGGGGAATTACAGGGCCTATAACTGGTATCATTCCTGAAAATGATTCCTCTGTGGGGCTTGGACAGTTACGAGTGGCCAGGAGATGATGGCCTTTCAGTAGGTAAAGTCTGGGTTTATCCAGAGTTGGTATTTCTTTTTAAAGAACCTCCGTGAGCATTAAGTTCATAAGCCTACTTCTGGGGAGGTGGGTGGGTGTCGGGTAGGGGAGGACCTACTGTTCTTTGCAGCTGCAACGAAAGAAAATTCTGACCCAACTTGGCTTAAACGTAAGGAAATGTATGACTAAAGTAATACACGAATGTAACCTATTCTGAAATCTCTGTGTACCGGCTTCATCCGAGGAATGATAAGGAGATTCCTGCTGCCATTCTACACATGACGCCCAAACAGGATAATGGCCAGAGAAGATGAAAAATCATCTCCTAATTTGTTTCTTTCCTTGGAGCAGGGAGACCTTTCCCAGGAACCCTGCGGCAGACAGCACTCTGTGATTCAGTGTTCGTCTTTAAACCGGTCCTTGGCCAGGGGAAGGCAAGAGCTGTGATTCACAACAGTACTCAGGATCTGTGTCCGAACTAGAGATGAGGTCACCGTCTCCTGATCCACGTGGAGGAGGGGTGGCTACGTGAAAACAAGCAAACGAATGAACAACAACAGCGACCAAACCGCTTTAGGGCTGTTATGAAGGACAGAGAGAGGAAGGGATATTGGGTAGACAAACTAAGAGTCACTGCATCCTTTTTTTTTTCCTTTTCAGAAAAATTTTTTAATCAATACGAAGTCATCTGGATGGGGTAGTAACATTGTTTGATACAGAGAGACTTCAATAAATGATGCTAAGGCAGCTGAATGTTGATGATAAAAAACTGAAATAAGACTCATAAAATACACAAAAAATGAACTTCCATAGTATGACAAACTAGAAAGTCAAAACTATAAAGCTTTTATAATATACAACGGTATAAGAGAATATCTTCATTATTTTAAAGCTGGAAAAGGATTCTTTTTTTTTAAACCATTGCATCTTTTGATTAACCCATGTTTTGAATAATGTATAAAAAGTGATGTTTGTATTTTTATAATCCAGCTAAATCTGTGTTGTTTTTTCTGACACTCCATGTGGGAGACACTCATGGGAGACACATGGGAGATTTTCTGTCCGTGTTGAGATTGGTTCCCACTGCTCCCACTCAAATTACTTCTAGACCCTACTCCGATGCACAGTTCAGAGAAAGGTGAACCGTTAGCCACTTGCACTGATGGGTTGAGTTTGCCTCAACCGTCCATTGTTTACAACAGTGCTTTTCTTCATTGGTGGGTTATTAACTGGATGGGTTATGTATTGTATTTTTATCTTTGAGAATTTTCAAGTGTAGCTTCCAATGTAATATCTTCATTTCTTCATGTGTACCTTCAATCTAAAAAATGTCCTCTGTTTCTGTGCAGCTAAAGGAGAAAAAAAGTACATGCAAATGAGTTAAAAATCACTCTGAGCCATGATTCATTTAAATGGTAGACTTCTCCAGCGGGGCATATTGAAGCCAAAGGAAAAGTCCTGATGATTAGGAAATTGGGATTCTGAATGATGGATTTGTGAGACGAAAGATAACTTGTTCTACAAGAATATTAATATTCTTTATCCAGATTTGGGTTCCAACTTCTGAAGATGTCAGTTCTCTTTCATTGGCATAAGAAAAGGGGTGACAGTCAGTCTGGAAGGAGGTTAGAAGAAGACATGCGTTCTCATCCCAGCTCTTTCAATGCCTTGCCTGAAAAATTTGAACCGATCCCTGCCTTTCTCTGTTGTATATAATGGTAAGGGAAGATGAAATATTGTGTGTGCAAGTGCTTTGAAAATTTGAAAGCAGTAAACTGCTGTAGGGTATTTATTGTTGTGGCTGTGGTGTTCTGATTATTATACTTGAAGCAGAACTTTAAATATTAATGATACCCTTGTTACTCAATGGGGAAGTTTCAGTGGAAAGGTTTTCAGAAAGTGTTGAGTTGTAACTGCCATCTAAGTAAGTGACACGGAATTCCAAACCCACTTTGTGTCTTGCTATCACCAGATCACAGAAAGCTGTTTTACTGTAGAGGTAACAGTTGTTTTCTCCTTTGTCCTGAGGCCAGTGATTGTAGAATATGTACCAAATCACTAGGGTGCATATCAAAGAGAGTGTAAAGAGGCAAATATTTCCCTCTACAATGAGCATATAGGAGATTATTTCTGTCGAGGGAGAAAACATACATGAAGTCTGACTGTTTCACTGCATTTTTACCATAGAAATCACTGAGCTTGAGATTTGTAGATCAACTCCTTTCTGGTCCTGTGACTGGCCAGGGTTTCAGTGTGTTAAGAGATCTATATATTTCTTGCTGAATCTGAATTCATACTTGCATATTTGTGAAACAAACCATTCTTTAAGTTACGGAGGAAAGGTGTGTCGTATATAACTCCTTGAGCTGATCTTTATGGTGAGCCTGTGGTTTAATTTCTTTAGTTAATACTAGAATCAGTGAAACATGAATTTTCATCATTTTAGGTTATCCTTCTCCAAGGCATAGGAGCTCTGCAGAAAGATTCGCAACTTTGGGAATTCTGTGAGCGTTTTTGATGTTTTCCTATGTGCCCAGCCTATTTTGAGGGGCTGTTGGACCAGCCGTCCCATTAACTATGATTATGTCGAGGGCTTCCTCCCTGTCCAGGACTTTGCTGGGTACTGGTGATAGGATGGAAAGCAAATAAGACCCAGGCCTTGTCTTTGCGGAGCATATACTCTTTATTGGGGAAGAAAGGAATCACTTGAGAATCATAAAAATGTAAAATTCCATCTGTGACAAGTCCAGTGAAAGAGAGAAGGACAAGACGCCTGATTTAGGAGGACAGGACAGGTGCCCCAAGGAAGTGCTGATTCACTGAGAGTTGATATAGGATTTGCACAGGCCAAGTAGGGAAGTGGAGTGGTGGGCGTGGGTGGGGGAGTGTTATATTAGAGGGAACCCGTGTTCAGGGTCTGCAGCAGGAGGGCCAGTGGTGTGCTTGAGCATTGACAGGGATCAAGGGAACTAGAGGAAAGAAAAGGCTGGCTTGTGTGCATGCATTATTACCAAGATGGCCTCAATGTCCATAAGAACCTTGCTCTTATTCTGACACCAATAGGTATTTAAAGGAGGGAATGGCATGACGGATTTGCGGGTATACTGCATGCTATATAATAATGCACTCAGGGTACTTGAGGTCTGGTCCAATTGTGCTTGTCTCACTAACATATACTTCACTCCTCTAGTGTGTGGGATCCTTGTAGTTTGTGTGGGATTACTACATCTCCAGGGGGCAGCTGTGATTGGGCTAAACCAATCAGGGTAATCCTATACCCTTCACCATGGTTTTTAATTTGGGTCAGTGAGGTCTACTACTCAAATCCATGCATGCTGTTCCCTGGCTTTAGGGATTGGTTCAATGGTGGTTCCAATCGAGGCGAAGTTCAGGAGGAATTTTGCTCTTCTGTAAACTGAACTCTCTGCGAGTAAGTAGAAGATAAGGAAGCAAGTAAATCCAGAAATTCTGTGATCACGATGGATTCCAGCTTTAAGACGAAGGTGATATGCAGATGGCAGAGTGGAGGGATGAAAGGAAACTTTATCCTTGTTAATATGGTGGATCCCCTGGATATGTAAAACCTAAAACCTGCCTTGTCTCCAGACTTTCCACTTATCTGGGCCAGTAAATTCTCTATATAAGGGGACTTGCAATTAAAAGATTTTGCCTAAAATCACTTTAATCTCTATGTCTCTGTTCTGAACTCCAGACCCACACAGTCACTTACTCTACTGGATTTTATACTTTGGTGACCAGTGAACACTTGGAACACAAAATGTCTAAAATATATTCTTGTTTTAGACTCCAACCTGCACCAATATCCGTAAGACAAAAAAACTGGGAATAATCCCTGACTGCTCTATTGCTTTACTTTCCCGGCTTAGTCATTAAGCCCTGTCTATTCTCTTTCCCCAGTACAATCCTGCAGTATCCGTTACCTTTATTGTCACAGTAGTTGCTTGCCTTCTAATTAGTCTCTTTATCTCCAAGTTTTCACCTTAATAACCCACCGTCCCCACTGCTGCCATTTCCACAATGCAAATATGAACCTGTTGCTTTTATTCTCTGGTGCCTGCCCAAAGCGTTTGGAACAAGAACTAACTTCCTAGTGCTTTGTTCACGGTAGTGTCTTCCACTGGCCCTGCCGAAAGTCAGCATTTCTTCATTGGCGACCACTGTGACTCTAAAACATCTATTCTCCATGCTGCTTGTGTGCCTTTGCCACTTCCTGCATGCGGGATGAGCTCTCGTGCTCCCATGCCTTCACCCATTTGTTCTTCTGTCCTTGGAAGGCTCTGGATTTTGTAAGATGGCCAAGCTTCAGTCAGACAGAAAAGAAGTGATGATACGTTACCTAGATGGCAAGCATGCATTGACATTAAAAGTCACGCCAGGTACAGATGTCTTCTGAGACCTCCGGCTACACCTGAAACCTAGGGATGTTCCCTGGCTTTTCTCATCCCCCAGGCACATGTTCAACCTGACACCAGCCGTTGATGGCTGTCGTTATTGAAACTGTTATCAGAGACCTCATCTGAATCGAAGAGATATCCCAGCTCCTCCAGGATCCAGACTTACTGGACAGTCCACAGCTTGGCCCAAGATACAATAGACTACCTTGGTCAGGACAGCTGTATGAGAAACCATTCATTTAAAGAGCATTCATAACTTATCGCGACCCTTAGGCACCAGTAGATTTCTTGAGACAGTGTGATGGGTAATCCTTGAAAGCACATCTGCACAAAATGTTGCATCGGATGTGTAGAGGAAAGGGTGGTAAGAAATGTGGAATATGTTTATGAAGGGAAGTCAGATGAGTGCAGGAGCAAAATGAGGAGTAGTGGAAAAAATGAGAATGGTTGGAGGGGGGCCGCCTGAATTTCGATGTTTTTAAGGAATAGCTTTCTTTGTTCAGGGAAATACACATCTGATATGCCAAGAAAAAGAAAGCCAGATGCCCTTCACTTTTAGAAGCAGCCTGGTTTATAGTGCAGGGATCTCAGGCAACAGGATTTTTTTGCCAGTCACTTAATGTGGAGAGGCCTGACTTTTCATCTGGAAAATGAGCCTACCTCAGCAGTGATTGTGAGAATTAAATGAGGCAGTTTGAGTAGAAATACCTCACAATGATGACTGTTTTCATTGCTGGGGTGAGGTTTAATAATCTGCTCTTCAGAGAAAAAAAGAGGTCCGATTTGTAACAGTTGCCCATTTCCATGGTGTAAATGCTCTTACCAGTGCCTGTTGTGAGTTACCAGTATGATGGCATTGAACATGGAGTTGGGAAGTTATGCCCAAATGTAATGTGGGTACCAGCTCACCAGTGCTTTCTCTTGTCTACACCCTAAATTGCCAGTATCTCACAAGTGATGGTTCTAGCCTTTATGTACCTCTCCTTTTTCTCATAGTCCATCTTTATTCTTCTTTAATAATCAGATGCTGCCCTTTATTTCTGTATGATTTTTCTCCCAATCTCGATGATATATTTCAAAGAGAAAGAGCCCTATTTCATATTCTGTATCCCTTTTGCTGTCAAATATCATGCTATCATAATCATAATCATAATAAAAATAGGAATTATCTTTTTTTGTGAGTTTCCACTGTGTTCCAGGTTCCAGGGTGACATTTTTCCTAAACTCCCTCTAATCATCACAGCAGTACTGGAGGGCGGAGACAGTCATTTCCATTTTACAGATGAGGATACACAGAATCCTCCATGCTAAGGAATTTCTCCAGAATTACCCGGGCAGCAAACAACTCACCACTCATGGTTACGAGATGACGGTTGAAAGGAAGAATAGCTCCTGAACGTGTTGGGTTTATTTTCTTGAGACAGACAAGACTGAGCAGCCAGAGAACATTTGGTGCTCAGAGGGAGGAAATGCTAAGAGGGGAAAACAAGTCTGAAAGGGAGAGAAGGAGAGTTCAAAGACCAGTTTCCCCTGCTTCACAATCCTGTCTACTGCCAGCTCTAACTGCGTATGTTTGCTTTGCTTGGAGGAGAGAATCACAGCGCCAGAATTCATGGAAGTCTGTTTTGGAGGATGCATTAGTCAGGGGATGCTAATTGCTGGAACAAACAACCCCCAACCTTTAGGAGCTTAACACTGCGAGGGGTTATAGCCCTCTGGTCTCGCAGAGCACCAGGCGTGGGCTCTGCTCCCTGTAACCCTTCAGATCCGGGTTCTTTCAGGCCTTAGCTCTGCCATCCCCTAGGCCCTCAAAGGGATACACTAGATTCTTTGTACAGGGCTGAACAAAGACGGAAGAGAAAGTGCGTGAAGGATTACATGGAAGGTTGTAGGGACCAGGCCTGGAAAAGGCAGGCGTTACTTGGGTTCACGTTCTGTTGGCCAAATTGTAGTCACATGACCCCCGCCCCGTGACTGCAAAGGAGATTGGGAGATAAAGATTTCCTGTGTGGTCGGGGCGGGGGGGGGGGGGGGGAGGGAGGAATGGGGGCTGGCCAGTGAGCCCAGTGCCAGCCCCAGAGGGTTCCACCAGAGACCTAGAAGTTTGGTGACCACTAGTGTTCCGAGACATTATCATGGGGCACCTTCAGCCTCCAGAAGACATTCGTTCGAGGCCTGTTGGTGGCCTTTAACCAGAAACGTTGTTCACCTTCTCCGAAGAAAAGATAATGCCTATTTCAGGAGCTGTTTGGAACACTCAAGGAAATCATGAAGATGGATCTGATTTGTGAACTAGAAATGATATCCAAACAATAATTATTGCTCAGAGATTTAAATCAAAACTGGCAATGTCGCTGAGGGTGAAGGGAAAAAAGCTAATGCAAAAAGAAAAAGGGAAAAGAAGGGGGGGAAGTGGGCTGTGGGCACTTGTTCTTTGGACACCCATGGCCACGTTTCCTGTAATGAAACGCGTTCCTTTTCATGAAGTCCCTTTTATATGTGTTATAGAGGCTTTCCACAAGTGTCGGATTTTAACATTTTCAATTTTTGCCCGAAAGGTCATAGTGTCTTTAATGTGTGGAACTGATTATTATGTTTGATTTGTAAAACTGACCAGATCTCCTTATGCCACATAACTGTGGGCTTGCCTCTGGTTTCCGAGCCATTGCTTTACAGAGTCCTGCACGGTACCTTGAATTAAGGAGGGAAAAATAGCTGAGGGGTTGGGCGGGCCTTTTAAAGGTAAATTACAATACATTTGATACAATAAAGAGAAATTCATTTTGTCCTGTTTTGTATTGGCTGTATACCTCTTTGATTTCATTCTGTACTTTGGAGGCTTGCAGTAGTTCTTTTCTCTGGTGTTCTGATGTGTAACTGCAGATTTAGCGGTTTCCTTTGTGTACCACTTGCCTCCCAGAATTTGGCCCAGCAATTCAAACGATTTATCGAGGACAGATCAGCTGAAATGTGGCTCAACTTGAGTAAAGCAGAAGGAATGACATAAGGTTAGGTGACTGATGTGTGAGTTTTTGAATTTGATTTGGTTTTACATGGAAAGGTTGAAGCAATGATCCATGTATTCTAATAAAAATCATCAGTACAAATCAAATAAAATCTGGCTTAGTGGCTATTTTCCCACTGCGTCGCTCATGGCTGGCCTGCGCTGTTACAGACCACATTTGGCAGGCACGGTTTTGTCTCACAAGGAAATCTTAAAGTAACACTGCAATCTTCGAGATGTTAAGAAGGCATCTTTTCTAATCAAACTTTCTGCTAATCTCATCAGATAAATCATTATTCTCTACTGACAGCTCTGGCTTCCCCTGGACCCCTTCCCTGCTTCTTGTTTTCCCTTAAGATGCCTGGTTATTGTCATTCTTCAGGTCTTTGCTTCTATCTCCTTTCAAACTAATGACATTTCTTCCATTCCTGAGGAAGAGTTACAGCTTTTTACCATTCCTCGTAGTGAATTTGTAAGACCAATACATCATATCAGCTCATCTCTTTCTGACCAGTACTCCATTGGTTATCAGATAGGCAAAAGGCAGGCTACAGCCAAGTTGAGACCGACTAAAAGAAAAAAAAAAACAAAAACAAAACCACTCTTCCCATGAATTTGATGTGATTAAGCTTAAGAAAATGCCAGTTGTTTCTTCCTAATGCATTTCAATTTTACCCCGAAAAGCTGGACTAGGAAATTAATGCAGATGTGTTTTGACTCCTTCAGTTATGAGAGTGTTTTTTTTTTTTTTTTTGCGGTCCACGGGCCTCTCACTGTTGTGGCCTCTCCCGTTGCGGAGCACAGGCTCCGGACGCACAGGCTCAGCAGCCATGGCTCATGGGCCCAACCGCTCCACGGCATGTGGGATCTTCCCAGACCGGGGCACGAACCCGTGTCCCCCGCATTGGCAGGCGGACTCCCAACCACTGCGCCACCAGGGAAGCCCATGAGAGTGTTTTAAAGCCCTTGAAAGTGAAAGTAAGGAGGAGCAGCGTGGTTTGGGGAAAGCTACGGTCATTTTTGTCATTATAGACCTGACCTGTCATCACAGCTCGGGGCCTTTCTCAAACCAATGCCAGAAGTTGTGTCTTGCTGGTGAAATGGTTCCTGTGGGTTACAGGGCAGCTCAGAGGGGAGATGGGCAATTTTGTTGTCATTGCTGACATAACTTAAAAATGTATGCTGCTGGATACAAAAACTCAATCATTATAATGCTATTTAACTTTCCTATGTTAGCAAGTGTTTTAATGAACTTTAGCAAGTTTTGGGTTACCAGTTAAAATTAAAGAGGTAATACTAATAGCATGAAAGGATAAAAATAAGTCTTATGGGGAATGGCCTCTTTTATCCAGGATAACTGCCTATTTCCTTTGATTTTTGTTTTCATCTTTTGAAAAATGGTGTTAGCCTGCTCAGACTTAAGTAGGCAACTCCTTTTGATCCCAACTTCATACTTTCAGTGATTCCAGATAAATCATTTTAAGTGAGATGAATATAAAAACCATTTTGGAAAGCAGAAAGCATAATACCGAAGTGTGGTTACGTTATTGTGAGAGAAAATTTAAAACCCTTAAGTCACTGGACTCAAGTCTGATCAAAAGCAAGTCACTGATCAAAACCAAGAGGATGTCAGTGGAACAAGTTGCAACATCTGGGAACCGTTTTAAACACTGTCATTAATATCAAGAAACTATTAGTTCAAGTGTGTGTATTGTATTTGTGTGTGTATTGTGATTTTATACACACACACACACACACACACACACACACGCACACACACATTTGTAAGCCCAACTGAGAAAGACCTTTGCCAATGTCTGCCAGGCATTTGGCTGAAATGGGATTGTGAGGAAAATTTTCTAAGCATTTATAAGTCAGAGTCGAAATCCGCCAGCAGTGTTCAGTTTATAACATGACATGAGCTGCATCCCAGGGTTTAAAGGGACCCTTTCCACCTTATATTGATTAGAATCATTTAACTCACTCAGTATTGTCTAATGTGCTATGTTTCATCAGATGGCCAAGTTCCTTTCCCAGTCTTTGCTATGTTTAAGATTTACTCCTCACTTTGTGACTGTGCCTAGTTCATTTGTGTATATAATCTCAAAATGTGGAAATATATTCTTTGTGTCAGTTTCCTTCCCACTTTTAAAAAAATTTAGATGTTTCCCACTGTTTTTTTTGGCTGGCCTAGGAAAACGTCAGTAGATCTTTTTTTTCCCCTGTCATAAGTACTTGTCTGTCCATTTGATTTTAATTGGGAAGTGCTGCTGCCGTGGCGGGTCTCCTTTTTACATAGTGGTTTATAGAACGTGGTGGAAAGAGGCAAGGAACAGCATGGACTCCAGGATGGATTATTTATGTTGGCTTTCTGCATTGCACTGATTCACAAGTGGGTTGCTCAATCTTGTCTTCATCTTGGCTGAATTCCTTCAAAGTTAATAGTATAATATGTCTTCATTTATCCTAGTTCCTGCCTGCCCTATCCCCACTGAGGTCACAAACCTACAGCGACTAACTGTATCCCATAAAATGTCACTAGTGTATATGTAAACAATTGAGGGCTATTTCTTAGCCAATCGAATAGCAAAGAAATTTCAGTCAAGTTTTGCATTTATTTCCCTACATTTCTGTGGTTTTAAAAACCAGCTGATCACAGACCAGAGGATCTGTAGGGCTGCCTAGGAAACTCCTGATATCGGGGTGGAGGGAGTACGTGTTGAGGGGATTTTCCCTTTTTACTTTATACACTTTTGTATTTTAATTTTTTTCAATAAGCACTTGATTAAAAATTAGTTTTAATGCTCTTAAGGAATCTCCCCATAGATGGCTGATTAGTTGCACAGGGAAAAGTTGTAATTATACAGTGGAGAATTCCCACAATACCTTGAGCAGGTGATTGAAATACCATAACAAATGAGGGCCAGACCACCAGGCTGTCATGAGGCTCTGTATGTGAAATCCTGGGAAAGACACAAGGCCACTTTTGTAGTATTATAGCCACCTGAATATACTCATGGGGAAGCATCAGATAAACCCCAGTTGAGAAGCATTCTATAAAATAACTGGTTTGTACTCTTCAAAAACACTAATATCACAAAAAGAAAGGACTGAGGAACTGTTTCCAATTAAAATAGATGAAAGAGACCTATTAAATGTGTGGCGTGATCCTAGACTGAGTCCTCTGCAAAAGGGGGAAAAAGTGCCAAACTGGAATATGGACTATGGACTAGATGAAATTCTTATATCAATGGTAGATTTCCTCATTTTGATAACTATACTAATTTTGCTCTTAGGAAATGCACCCGGAAGTACTAAGGGATAAAAGGATGTGATTGATGGAGCCTACTTGCAGATGGTTCAGAAACAACAAATTACGTAGTTTTAACTGCATTGTAATTAAAAACTTTTTAAAATAAAATAGTAGAAAAACAGGGAAATTTGAAAATATGTATTTTCTTCGATTTCAACCCTTGATCTTTTCTTGATTAGTTTCCAGTGGTGCCAGGGTATCTGTGGGGTTTTTTTATTTGAAGGTTCCTGGGGGATTTTAATGGTCAGCCACATTGGGGAATTACAACTCTAGATTCTATGTTATCCTTTCAGAACGAGTTGCTAGAATCATTTTGAGATTGATCAGGCACCAAGGGGTAATAACAGAAACTCCCTCAAAATCGGAGTGAGGGCTTCCCTGGTGGCGCAGTGGTTGAGAGTCCGCCTGCCGATGCAGGGGACACAGGTTCGTGCCCCGGTCCGGGAGGATCCCACATGCCGCGGAGCGGCTGGGCCCGGGAGCCATGGCCGCTGGGCCTGCGCGTCCCGAGCCTGTGCTCCGCAACGGGAGAGGCCACAACAGTGAGAGGCCCGCGTACCGCAGGGAAAAAAAAAAAAAAAATCGGAGTGAAAGGGTGAAAATTTATTTTGTTTAGTTTGGGGAGTTGAATGTGGTGTAATATTGTTGCATTCCTTTTGGTTTTTAGCCCGGTTGGAGAAGCCTCTGGTTGACCAGATGACTTACTGTTCTTTACATACCACAAAAATTAAATGTTCTTCAGATGACATTCTCTGACAATTCCGCTTACCAAAGTTGTACTGTAGGGTTGACTATCAGACTGTAAATTTAGGCAAAAGGTATCCTGTTGAGCCCATTAAGTAAAATAAAAAGATTCTCCCCCCGATTCAAGCTATTACAACTTCACATTTGTGAAGTATTTCAAATTCATTTTTAACAGACTGCTTCCCTTCAAATACATGTGGAGATAGATTTATAAAACTGTAAGCAGTTTATGCATTTTTGCAGTTTTCAGTTGTATGTGTTTGACACTGATTTACCTCTTTTTAATTGCAACAGAGATAAAGAATTAGTAGTTTAAAACAGTAGGAACTACATGTTCTGCTGTGATCAAGGAATTAGATAATCTGGCTTGTTTGTTTAAGGGGTCTGTATCTTGAGACTTTTATAGGGCAGTATTAAGGCTCTGAGCCTTCTTATTATGCCAATACCCAGAAGATTGCTTTAATGAGAAGTAAAGGGCCTTTTTCCAATTACAAGGGAATAACTGTATTAAGTTCCTGTGTTATGTCAACCTGCTTTGATTTGATTACTGTGAAAGAAATGGATTTATCTGTCAGTGTTACTTAATTAAGCCTTCTCATTGATGTTTTGCAGAGTAATATAGTGTGGTTTGCACATTTGAGCCTAAATACAAAGAAAATTGGCCTAAAACTGAGACTTGACCCCGAAGATAACATGTAAGATTGATTGCTTGTCATTGCCAGGTCAGAGGCTGCCGTGTTAAACACAGGTGGAAGGTTGGGATGTTGAAAAGATAAACTGAGAGTCAGTTTATGGGAGTGATTATTGTAAGCAAAAGGGACTGGGCTACAAAACTGGATTTTAGGAAAGATTTTTGAATATTTAAAGCTGTTTGGCTTCCCCAGTATTAGTCATGTGTTCAGAATAAAGGGCAAGATGAGATAAGACTAGAAGAAACAGGAGGGGCAGATTTTGTTAAAGTATAAAAGGAAGCAGAAGAAAAAACGAAGAGGAACAAATGCCATTTGGGAGAAGTGGACCATTGTGGTTTTGCAGAGCAATTACAGCCTACAGATATTTCAATTAAGCCAGCAGCCCTTTCCCAGAGCCTCACAAATGGCACCCCAGGGAGAAAAGAGGTAGAGGGGAAAAAAGAAGAAGAGAGAAAACTGTTCCATGTTTCATCTTGGCTCATTTTCCCCCTCTGTTGGAATACATTTAATAAATTATTGATCAAATAGACATTTTAAATATCAATTTGTATGTCTTCAGTCATTACAGTATTATGGATATTGCGACATAAATATTACATGTCTGATTTGGAAAACTCCTGTATAATTACATGTACTTGTTATCAGAGTTATATATTCTATTTTATTTAAAGATGAAGCATATTTCAAAATTCATTTCTTTGTTGTTTAATGTTTATTTTCTAAAACATTTACCTTTTATTTCTCACACTTTGTGACGTTTATTTGTAAATACATCTTTAAAAGGTACTAAGCACCGAGTTAAAAACCTCCCTAAGTTATATTCACTTTTAGCTTAGGTACTTTGAAGCTTATCTATTTAATATTGGCGTTAAATGGTATGCTGGTTTTATTTTCCAAAGTCTTCAGATATGGCATTTTACTTCCAATTGTATTCTTACCTAATTTGAAATATATCTAGCCTTCAAGAACCTTATTTTAGTAAGACTGATTTTTATTAAGTGCTTTTAGACCGGTTACATTTCAAAAAAGTCAAAGGAGGCATATATAATTCACATTATTATACTCTTGCCTCAGTTGTTTGTGGCTCGTTTTCTTTTTGGGCTCTTACTTGGAGAGGTGAGCTCTTGAAAGGATGAACTTCTCTTTAAGAGGAAGACCCTGACTGGTTAGTTTCAAACATTCAAAATGGAAGTTTGCTAAATAACACCCATTTCTCTGTATTTCATGTTAGGTTATTCAAGTCACAATATTATTCAACTTAGATTATCATGATACTTCCAAATTATACGGATTGATATAAAGAGTTCAAATTTACTTTTGTCTCAGTTTCATAATATAACTGTCTACTCACCTTGAGTTTTCAAGAAGATTTCTGAGTTTCCGAATATGAAACACCACTGGCATATTTATAACATAATTGTTATTTGTTTTATTTTGTTACTTCTGTATTATCTGAATATCATGTTATATGAAAGTGCTTTTCCTGTTTAATAGCACTGTAAAGTGCAGTTAACTCCACATTTTAAATATCTGAGATTATTTAGTGTTCATTTTTGAAAAACAGTTTACTTTGAACTTAAGGAAAATAGTATTGTTTCAGTGTTTTAAAAGATGTATTTTTAGGGCTTCCCTGGTGGCGCAGTGGTTGAGAGTCTGCCTGCCGATGCAGGGGACACGGGTTCGTGCCCCGGTCCGGGAAGATCCCACATGCCGCGGAGCGGCTGGGCCCGTGAGCCGTGGCCGCTGAGCCTGCGTGTCCGGAGCCTGTGCTCTGCAACGGGAGGGGCCGCGACGGTGAGAAGCCCGCGTACCGCAAAAAAAAAAAAAAAAAAAAGACGTATTTATAGAAGTTTAAGTTGGAGGTTAATAAAAGTTAAAATTTGCAGTAATTCCCTTCTGAACAAATTTTCCTACTATACTTTTCCCCCAGTGTATCCACATTTTACCTTTCCTTATACAGTTGACATATTTATATGTATGAGCTGTAAGATCATCTTATATTTGACCTTTGAGTTTTCAGATTTATTTGATAAGGACATCCATGCATCCTGAGAAAGCCAGCGTGGATGGCAGTGCTCTGAAAATGGGATGCCCAGGTCCCTGTTTTTATATTTAAGGTATCTTAGAATTTGTGTGGAATGCATTGCCACAGACATCATCTTTTGTTAGTCAGATTTGGGAAGTGCTGGAAGTTTCTCACCACTGTCCAGATCACTCCTTTTGAAGCCTATGTTGTTTCTTACAGAAGCCAGAAGAAGTGGTCATGGTTGTGTGGCCCTTGTCAATATCTGAAGCTCCTCCACCCTTCCTACCTCTGTCCTAGGACTCAAATCTGACTTCAAATTACTCTCCTTAGAGTTCTTATTATACTGGGTGCTAGTGAAAATGTGCACATCCTTCACATGCTCTTTGCTGATGGAATATTTTGAACTCTGAATTCATCTGGCACTGATGGAGAGCATATGCCATCTCAGTTTGTGTGAAGGGCTCAGCCAGGGGTTCTTCCTGGACTAGGAAATTAGTAGGCGCCACAGGCGTACGCAGTCTGTGCGTCTCCATGATGGTGTGGAGGAGATTTAATAGTGTCTGTTATTGCAGAGAGAAGGGTTTGAGACCGTGTAGACTTCCACATGCCTCAGAATGATTACCTTTCCAGGAAGAACTCAATCTGCCTCCCAATGCATTCTGAGTGTGTAGGAGCTTTCTTCAGGAAATCAGTATATTTCCACAAGGGTTGGAATTTGTAGACCCTTAGAGCAATGCAGGATACCACTTTGGTTGTTCTGACTTCATGAAATTCTGGAGCCCTGGTGGTTTGGCAGGATCTGGGCTCTAAGTAAGGAAAGGCTGGATACACAGTGCTCCCCCAAATCAACAGGGTTAGGTAACCCTCATACTTGTTCATCTCAAATCAAGGTTAAACTTACATAACATTTAGTCTGTGTTCTTAGCCTGGGCCTTTGGTCAGCACACATAATTTTGGCAGCATATCGTTTATACAGTATACAAAAAAATGTTGAAGTGAGATGCCAAGAGGGTATTTGAAAGGTAAATTAAGTCACTCAACAAACCTAACGCTCACTGAATTCTCATGGTGATTGTGCTGCAGGGGGTTCACGGAGAATGTGGGACTTGATTACTTTAAACATATTGGCAGTTTCTAAAAACCAGGAGAGTATCTGAAAGTCTCTGACCAGCCACTTAGCAGAACAAAGAGTCATAAAATGTGAGACTCAGATTTCCTTGAATAAATCACAAGTTTATCTATTTATGTGGTTTAATTACCTTAGATTTTGGAAGGTATTGGTAAATTTGGCACTCGCGGTAGGTATTGGTTACTGGTAGTCTGCTAAGTGTTTATCAATTATCAGTTAACTCATTTACTTTAACAAAACTCCTTGAGGCTGGAAACCTTATTATCCCTTTATCTCCTGTTAGATACCTGCTTTGGGTGGATCCTGAGTTTTCACTTCTGTTCTCCTTGACCCAAGAGGCCATTACATTTTCTAGGTTGGCAGATGTCCTCAGGGCAAAAAAATGTCTTTTCTTCCTCCGCGGGTTCCAGCTTTCACTTTGATTTTGGCTGGATATTTTCTTACTATCTTGTCAGCTCATTAGGATTTAGAAGAAGATTAAAATTTCTATCCATGATTTTTAGTGTTTTTTTTTATTATTTTGTGGTACGTGGGCCTCTCACTGTTGTGGCCTCTCCCGTTGCGGAGCACAGGCTCCGGACGCGCAGGCTCAGAGGCCATGGCTCACGGGCCCAGCCGCTCCGTGGCATGTGGGATCCTCCCCAACCGGGGCACGAACCCGTGTCCCCTGCATCGGCAGGTGGACTCTCAACCACTGTGCCACCAGGGAAGCCCTTTAGTGTTTTTTTAACGCCATGAATATTTATTTATTTATTTATATTTTTTTATTGAAATATATTTTGTTTACAATGTTCTGTTAGCTTTAAGGTACAGCAAAGTGATTCAGTTATGTATATGTGTGTGTGTATATCTATATATACATATATATATCTGTATATATAGTTTTTAGATTATTTTCCATTATAGGTTATCACAAGATATTGAGTATAGTTCTCTGTGCTATATAGTAGGTCCTTGTTGCTTATCTATTTATATATAGTAGTGTGTATATTTTAATCCCAAATGCCTAATTTATTCCTTCCCCCTTTCCCGTTTGGTAACCATAAGTTTGTTTTCTATGTCTGTGAGTCTGTTTCTGTGTTGTAAGTAAGTTCATTTATATCAACTTTTTAGATTCCACATATAAGCAATATTGTATGATATGTCTGACTTACTTCACTTAGTGTTTTGTGGCAGAGTTGTCCCAATATACTAGCCTGCCCTGTTGAGAATGGAACTCAAACCCACTTATTTTACAGCTGACAAAAATGAGTTCAGATAGTCCAGTGAGTGGCTCAGACCATAGAACTGGTTAATGCAGAGTCACGGCTGAAATCTAGGTCTTTATCCCACCTCTTTGTGCTGTGCTTTCTGACATTTGTCCAGTCTGTCTGATAGCTTTGATCTCGCTGTTCACATAAACAGAGTGGAGGCTTGAGTAACCATAAGTTTAATGAGTATGGATGGGAAGTTGTAGAAATTAAAATTCATCTCTGTATATCTTTTCTCTAAATGGAGTGGTCGGTCCTAGTTCTGCCCAGACTTCACTTTTGTGTTTTGGTGCGGAAATGTCAGACGTTTTAGACGGGGCTTATGCAGAACTACTCAAATAAAATGAAAATTTGTGGATGGTCAGGTTGCCTCCTAAGGCAGCTGTCAAGCCCGTGGAAGTTGCTAAGTCTGTCCTTGTCTAGGGTAAAATAAGTTAGAAAATTTTGAACAGTGGAGCCCACTTCAGTCTTTTGGAAGAGTAGTCTCTATCATTCACTTGCTCTTTGTCTTATTCTGTATGTGTTCCCATCTTGCATAGAGGGTGACAACAGAACAAGGGAGACACAAGAACTCATATTCAGACAGCTTCTATCGGGCAGTTTTTCATTTGTAATTTTGTTGCCTTAATGACTTTCCTGAATAATTTGGGTATTTTTATCCAGTGCTCATTGTGAACCTTGTTTCACTCTTTGCCCACTCAGGAGCTTCTAGAATTTTGACCCCTCTCTCGCAAATGTCCCGTCCATCACAGTGTACATTGTTGATAAGCTCATCATAGGTTTGGCTTGATATTTTCCTGCTTTTATTTTCCAGTCTCTTGAGTTCTTCACATATCTAGTTTTATATATTTGTGTTGTGTAAATTCTGTAATCTTGTGTGGACACGAGAGTGGGCACAGACTCCGAAATAAATACATCCACTCTGTTTGGGGAGAAGTGACTGGTGGGTAACATTCGAGCTGGTCATGGAGAGATCTGAGCTTCTTACCAGGGAGGCATTTACTGTGGTGGAGAAGAACAGTCCCTGGCTGTCACATTGACAGCACCTTTGTCTGCCAGCTCAGCCATTCACTGTCACCTTGGGGAGGGTTTTCTGTCCCATCTAAGCCTCTGTTTCCTCATATATCAAATGGTGATACTGTTAGTCTACTGAAGTGCTTGGCACAGTGTCTGACATATTTAAGCTCATGAAATGTTAGCTGCTGTTATTTTTTGAGACATAAGGAACAGTTCCGGCAGAGGGAACAGCAGGTACAATGGTGTGGATGTAGAAAGTGTGTGTAGTGTCCAGGTACACAAGCTGGGAGTAGGGAGTGGCCAAGTGTAGGCCACGTGCAGGGTCTACATAAAAAGTGAGTCTGGGCAGGAGCTACTGGGATGTAGATGAGATGAGAATGTGGACCGAATGCTGCTGAAACCAGCCGCCTGGGCAGGGATTTTAAGACAGGAAGTGAGTTAGGCAGTGGGTGCAGGGTGGGACATGCATCTGTCTTGTGTTCCCATTGGAGGGGACTGGTGGTTCTCAGACTCCTGTGTACATGAAAATTACCTGAGGACCTCGTTAAGAAAGCGGTTCTCTTGGTCCTACTTTTAGAGATCCAGGAGCAGTAGGTCTGCAATGGACCCTAAGATGCTGACTTTGAAATGAGCGTACTAGGTGCCTAAGATGTAGATGGTCCTCAGATGCACTTTAAGATGCACTGCGATCGTTGTTGAAGAAATGCTTGCTAACTAACTGTTAGGTCTTGTGAAGCTCAGTGGGAGGGAAGATGGAAACAAATGTCTTAAAAATAACACATTTACATTCGTTACATGCTATGGCTTTGCGTCTTCTTGCAATGGACACATGAGCACCGGTTGTACAGATATTCTTTCAAAGATAAAATATCATCAGAAGTCATACGATTGTTCTATTAGGGTTGGGAGGGCTAGAGAGGTGTCTTATCTTCTCGATCTAGCAGGAGGCCAAGTGAAGGAAAAGCCTGTTAAAAGGAGAGCAATAAAAGGAAGGGAGCAGAAAGGAGGTGCAGCAGTGTGAGGTCAGGAAATGAGAACGATGGAATGGGAAAGAATGGGAAAAGAGCAGTCAGATTTGATTGGTTGGGAATCTATTTGTGAAGGAACCCAGCCAGTATTTAACCTGTTTTGAAAAAGCTAGACTTCCAGCACTTTTAATTAGTGGATTGCTCGCTTTTGAAATTGCCCAGTTGGGAATACTCAAGTTTTGATGTGTTTTATTTGCCTACTAATTAGCAGGCTGCTTGGTTGACCATCATTTTTCTTTTATTCTGTGGATGGACGATGTATAGGAAGGTCTCTTGAAACACTCCTGCTTCAAATGCATAGGTCACTATGTATTTAGTAAGTGGTCATATTCATTATAAATCAAATTGTAGTAACATCTTTTTCTCTAACTCGATTCTTCCTTTTTGCTCTTTAATAGAATTTGTCCTCTAGCACAGGGCTTCTCAATCCTGGCACAACTGACATTTAGGACCAGAGAATTTTTTGTTGTAGGGGTATTCTGACATTTGTAGGATGTTAGCCTCTGTCCACTAGATGCCACTAGCTCTACCCCACCTCCATGCCCTGCTAAGTCGTGCCAACCAAAAATGTCTGCAGACATTGCCACATGTCCTTTGGGAACCAAAATCATCCCCAGTGCAAAACTACTGACCTGGAATTACTATGGTCCCCTTTCTTCCTTGTTTCTGCCTTCTTTTCATGTTTAAAATCCTCTTTGAAAATTGAAAAGGTAAAATAGGTCCAAACAATACAAAGTCTTATGGTGGATACAGGGATTCAACTTTATCCCTTCATTACTTTTTGGGCCAAATTTAAGAGGAGAGATCTCTCAAATTAATCCAAGCTGGCTGTTTCAGGTGAAAAGCAAGTCAAGATGTGCACACTTCTGGCTGAGATATTTTGTCGTTTATACTTCTTTTTTTTTTGCAAATATTTGACTTGGAGTTAAGGATGAAGAGAACTGTGCAGGCTACAAAACTTATTTGTGTGATAATCCCAAGTGTTCTAAGTCACTTCTTCATGTACTCCCCCCAGTTCAGCCTCCACGAGATAGGCCAGGAGGTTGGATTGTTAAACAGCAGATTTGGGAAAGTATTGCACCTTTTCTCCAGACTTACTCCTCCGAGCTTCCATGACATCTCTTAAAGCTCGCAGTCACTGATTTTAGCTGTCCACAGGGGATAACTGTTTGCATTTGCATTATCTTCCAAAGTACTAACGAAAAGAACTGAAATATTTGTTTAAAAAGAGAGAGAAAGATTGCAGGTTTAGTGGTAATTGTTGTTGGTTGTTGTTTCTATTCCATCTCTTACTATGTTCTAAAACGCCATGTACTCCACTGTACCCCCAAATAAATCAGTTAAGTATACTGTGATCACTTCTGCTGATAATCAAATAGGAGTAATAAAAGGAAGGACAGTAGTGTGTTAAGAGAAGAAACAGTATCACTGAAATGTTAGAAAACACACTAAATGGGAGTATGTCTCCTGAACCGAAGTTTCACACCTCCTCCTCCAGTTCTGTCAGAGGAAGCTTGTGATCGCCGTCTGTTACCCACCATGATCAAGATAATACAACAGTGAAACTTTTCATACTCATAAAGAGCCTTTCATCAAAAATCTCAAAGCCATTTTTAAATATAGAGTGACTGATCTTTCCAACACTTTTATGTTTTGAGCAATGAATATGGTAACTTAGCTGTTAGACTCTCCATCCTTCAAGTATTTGCCACTTGAAGCACTGATGAAGCATCTAGTAATTGGTCAGCATTAGAACTTCGCTGGTGCGGAGTGTAGAGAATTCCAGCCTTCTGGGAGTTCATACAGTTCTCTTTGCCATCATTTCAAAAGAAAACATTGCTTTAACAACTTTCATATCCACATCTCAGTGCACAGATTAAGGATTGTAGCCAAACGGTGTGCCCATTAAAAAAGAAATTAAAAGACTGAGATGGCATTGTCTTAAATTAAAAAGCTTAAAAAAGTCTCCTAATATCCTTGTCATGTCCCGATGGAAATGGACTACTGAATCCTTTTTCGTCTTGCATGTTTTGTCCATGTCTGTTGTTTGGTGGGATAAGCGTTGGTAAGAGGACAGAAAGTGTCTAGGAGCATTATGGCATGATTGCAGCTGATAATTAGTATGGATATGTACCTGATTTAACTCTGTGTGTGTGTGTGTGTGTGTGTGTATTAAGATTGTGTTAGTGTATTTTTAACTTACCTTGTCCAAAAGATTTTAATAAGACTTTAAGTGAAGTTTCAGGTCTATAAAAGTTGAGGCTATGAACCATTATGAAGGATGGAAGTAACTTTTATGTTCATACCTCTGGTTCCTGAGGGTCCAGTTCATTTCTGCTGTGAATTTAAATGACTTAATTTAAGTAGATGGGTCAGAAGCCACTGTCATCATGGTAGCCTCGTGCCTGATTCTTAATTAAAGGCAACAGGAGATTAATTTGAAACATTAATTTAAAAGTGCATATGCAAAAAGAAAGACTTATTGCAAGAAAGCCTAAAGAATTTCTCTCTTGTCCCTAGATGTAGAAGACAGAAGTAGCTCAGGGTCCTGGGGGAGTGGAGGACATCCAAGCCCGTCCAGGGTAAGTATATCTAATCTTATTCCCACAACCAGACATCCACATATGTAAATTGACAAACTGTAGGTGAGTTTCTCTCTCTCCCACACACATCTGCACAGATACACATGCATACTAAGTTTAATGAGGATCAGCTTCTTCTTGGCACTTTTTTTCATTCTCTTATTGGATGTTATTATTGATTTTGACAGCTCTTCCACTTTGGCTAACCAGAAGAAAAACTCCTTCATTAAATATTTGGCCTTACTTCGTCAGTTATTGATCCAGTGTTACAGAAAGTTATTCGTTGTAGATGGTGCAATGTTGAGAAAAATCCTAGTATCCCTGGAATGTGTTGGTGTAAATAAGCCACTGAATAATTCTGAAGACATAGTATTAAGTTCTAGCCTACCAGTATAATCTGCATAGTAAATCTGAGTTGATTTCACTTTGCAGACATATGATTATCCCACCAGTAGTGCCTTTGGTCACCAGTGGGTTCATTCAAATTTTTGCCACTCCTTTCCATGGTTTTTGGTTGTTAGTTTGAATGTCATGGGAAGACCGTGGCATGGCATGCGAGTGGGTTGGTTAGGCCATACGTGTTTTTGTATGTATACGACCTTGGGTGTGTCGTTTCACTTTCTTGGGCCTCATTTTCCTACTTTGTAAAATGAAGAAGTAGAACCAGAGGATCTTTCATGTTCCTTCCGACTTAAATGTGTATGATTTTATATATAGTCTGTCTTTAATGGAGTCATTTCTAGGCCCTCTAAAATCCATGTCAGTTTTTATAATATACATATAATACCCCAAATTAGAAATAGACTTAGAGCACATAGTAAAACACCTGCCCCCCCTCCCCCCGCAACCAGCTGTATAGCTAGATGAAGCATTCTGCAGGAGGTGAGGGGGTAACGTTTTGCTTTAAGTGTTCACATAAATTTGAGGTGGAGGGAGGTCTCTATCTTGGCATAAGAGGTAAGGAAGGTAATCAAGCTGTCAAAAGGAGGCCATCTCAGCAAGTCGTAGTTCGCCATTTCCACCTGTTCTTTGGCCTTGGGGTTCAACGCTCTAGTCTTCAGGGTACAGCAGGAGCTCTAAGCTTACCAGTTACTTTGTTGAGCGCTTGCACCAGCTGTCAAGTCTGACATTCTCGTGCATTATATGGATGGGTTGAGGAAATCTTTCCTCCTCCTCACATTACAGTCCACACTTGCAGAAATAAATCCATTCCCCCTGACAGCAAGCGTAGGAGATGACAGAATGTCCCTCTATTATTTAGTTCCTTCAAATGTACTTAATTTCTTCTGCTTTCTCAGTCTAATACACGTAGTACTTTTAATTGTTCTTCTGAGAACAAGGTCCATTTAGGATAGTCTTGACTTTTATTTGGCTTTCATGAACTGTCTGGCCACTTTTTTTTTTTCCAGGAAATACGTTAGTGAATAATTTTGAATCAATATTTTGTAATTTATATTTTCTAAATTCAGGGGGTTGGCACGAGACAGGTTACTGTGGCTGACTTGTATCGGGCAAACATGCCGCGTCTCTCTTTTTTCATCTTCAAGTGGTGATGTTTTTAGTCACCTTGAAACACTGTGCTGAGGTTTTAAATTAGATAATGTATATTAAGCGTTCAGTAACTCTGGAGGGTGAGGACACTTAATAAATAATAATTAGTATTATGCAACGTCTGGCATAGAACCAGTGAGTGTAAGACCCATGCTAGGTATTAAAAAACATGACATCTTTTTATACACTGACATAGTGGCAGCATCACATGACAGTATCATTCAAGTTAATTTTTATAAATGAGGAAAGGCGATTGACAACGGGGTAGTTTGGAACCTTAAGGCTTCCATTGATTCTCTAGTGAGGTGATGCACGTTTTCATTTTTCCTACAGCATCCGTCCCTTTCGTGTGGGCAGATTCTGCCCTTTGGCTAACATGCCAACTGATACCTCTGAGTAAATTTGACTTAGTCTTTATGGGCAGGGCAACCAGCTGAGCAGCATGGCTTTTTTCCCTTTCTGGTCATTTGATGTATCTTAGTAGACTGAAATTTGAACCATATAAGATAGATGATTTTAACTCCTTCCTGTATGTTATCCAATTTCTCCATTAAAAGCAAGTAGCTGGGTAGTTTAAAAACATTATTTTAATTTAGAATTCCCCTTAGAACCATGAGATGATCATGATAATGACAAATTTCCACAGATTAGTGTCTGCTTTAAAACTATTTTTTTCTTTGTCTAAATTCAGAATTTATGCTTAAGTTTCTGATGTTCATTTATAGTCCTGTTGTAATAATTTTAACATTCTTATGTGTTAATTACTCATGGAATGATCCAATTCTCTTACAACCACAGTAACAACTACAAGAAAACATTGACATTTCAATATCATAAAACCCAGTGCCGCTGTTTAAAAGGTTCTACCTTCGCCTTCCAAAGGCAGTTCATTACAGGTTATGGGTAACTTTCCCGTAGCACATTTTGCTTTTTTTTTTTGAAATAATGTGGGCTTTTCAAAGTAATAATGTAATATTTACAATATAGTTTATATGTATCAGGTGTTTTACATGCATTATTTCATTTGATCATGTCAATAACTTCATGCAGTTGGTTCCATTATTATTATTCCCCCAATTTCACGGCTGTTATGAGGAGGATGTGGACTGTGCAGACTCTAGAGCCCTCTATTTCCCACTGTACCTGTGAAGAAGCTTCCTTCTAATGACGTGCCAGGGTGGGAATGGTGGACTCCAATTTCTTTGGGTTAGAGAGGTGTCAATAGTCGGGCATACTTATGTGCTGATTTATTCATGGCGAATTTAAACTTATGCTGTTATTTTATTTGCAGAACTATGGAGATGGGACTCCCTATGACCACATGACCAGCAGGGACCTTGGGTCACATGACAATCTCTCTCCACCTTTTGTCAATTCCAGAATACAAAGTAAGACTAATTTTGAATTAGCATGCATTTTTTGAATGTTTATGTTTTACCTTGGAAGGGAGAATAAAGCCCAGACAGAGATTCTGTTTTTTAGGAACTTGGATTTTCGGCCAGTTCGCTATAGTAATTTTAAATTGCAGAAAAATATTGACAGTCTATGCTTGGTAATAGCATATACAGGACTAAGTTTTACAACCATGTGGAATTACCTAATTTCAGTGATACTGAATCCATGTGGAAAATTTTGTGTTTCTTAGACGTAAAGCACTTCTCCCAATTTCAATGTTGCAACAGTTGTTTTCTTTCTTTCTTTTTTTTTTTTTTTTTTGCGGTACGTGGGCCTCTCACTGTTGTGGCCTCTCCCATTGCGGAGCACAGGCTCCGGACGCACAGGCTCAGCGGCCATGGCTCACGGGCCCAGCCGCTCTGCGGCATGTGGGATCTTCCCGGACCGGGGCACGAACCCGTGTCCCCTGCATCGGCAGGGTGACTCTCAACCACTGTGCCACCAGGGAAGCCCGCAACAGTTGTTTTCTAAGTTTAACGTTGATGAACTGAAAGCAGTGAATATTTAAAATAATATCATTGGGCCTATCCATTGTCAATGAGATAAAGTCAGTGTTAGCTTGAATTTTTATTAAAGGGGTCATGGAAGTCCCTTTAATAATAGGTTTAGTGTGCTTAAATCAGAGTAGCATGTTCAAGTTGAATTGTAAAGTCTGGTTATGTGTTTATCAAGGCGTGAACTTTAGTGCTGACGGTCTAGGAGGTCCGCATCCTACTTCATGAAGTGAGCTACATGTAGTTTGAGACAGTCTTCGAATTTCTAGCATGCCTTTCCTACTGGCATCTTTAGCTTTCGTTTCTGCTTTGACTACCCTGTAGGGATTTTTTTTTTTCACAGCAGTAACCTGAGCAATGGAAGGACAATTTGTAACGGCTTAAAAGGTCCCAATAGCTGTTACTTTAGTTTTCATTGGAAAAAAAAGATCTCTGTTCTAATAAATGTGAGTTTTAACAATATTAGTAAATCTCTCAATGTGGCCAGATCCTGTTGTGAATCCATCAATAAATGAGGTTAAATTTCGTGTCCTGGGCTGTTGGACTATACTCCAAGGAAAACACACAGCCATATATATATCATTCTGAAACCATAATTGCAGATGCTTCTGAGAAGTGTCCCAGTTTTTAAGCCTTGGACACTATACTTGTTATTTAAGGTGTATATTGTTCTTGAATCTCAGTCAGTTTTTCAAAAGTCACCATCAAATCCATCTAAAGGGACTTCAGGTATTTAACACACTATAGTCAAAGCAGAGAAATACTAGGAATTTATTTTTAATGGGCCGTAAAGTGTCATCCCAACTTTGAGGACCACGTTCTCAAAGTTGTGTTTGACCATAGGTTGTTCTTATGTTTGTTCTCTTTTTTTTTACTTTAACTTTCATATTTATGTTTTAACTTTGTAGCTAAAGTAAAAATCCCAGGTTTTTAAATCCATTGTTGATAAGAAATGCAGTGTTTCCTGTTTCCAGGATAGACAGATGCAGGTGACTAAATATATTTGTCAACTTAGATTTTAAAGAAAAACTTTAGATTTTTTTCCATGACAGTAGTAATAATTCTAGAATCTCATATCATCCCATCTCTATTTCTCCTCATCCAGCTTCATAAAATAAAAGATTAAGCTGAAAATAATCATCTTGAGAAGTAGCACGTAAAGAGTATATTAAAGAATTCTTTGGAAGATTCTAAACCTATCCTCCAATGAGCTAACGTAAAATAGGATAAATTACTACTCATATTGAGAAGTTTATGTTATGTCCATGAAAAACAGTTTTCCTAAAGAACAACATGATAAGTTAATATTACAGAAGGCACCAAACAATACAGAGATACCAAATAATTGTTCTTGTTTGTGTATCCTCCTGGGTAACTGTTTTACGAACCAAATTCGTTTTTCAATCCAAACAGTATTAAAATATAAGTGAGCTGAGAGTCTAGAGCTGGAATGGAGAGAGCTGACTCTTTTCACTTAGTTGTTGTTTAAGCTGAAAGTCCATGTCAGCTGTGTTCTTTTATCCTGTCTGCCCTCCTTCCCATTAAACCCTTAAATATGGAGGCCAAGACAGTCTCCTGCATTGTGGTAGGAAATGCTACTATGTCCGGGAGGCTCCCACCCACTGTTCCCAATGAAAGGACTTCTCTGTTAGATAAGCTGTCTGGTCTGAAACATGGCTCTTTATTGTTTACAAACTGCTACATTTTCCACCTCAAGCAGATTTTTGCACAGAAAAGAATTGTGCCCGGGCTAAATGGTTTATCTGACATTAACGGTGCAGTGTCAGACTGGGGTCAGGGAAGTCACGCTCAGAGCCAGAGGGCATGGCGCAGTGTGCAAAAAAAAAGGGAGGAAAAGACATTTAAACCACTATGAAATACCTTGCATCTTTACTTTGGAAAAGGATTAAAAAAAATATTTTTAGAGAATTAACTAGGATGCTGCATTACAAATCCCCCCCCCGCTCCCCGCACTTTATAATTTCTCACATCCCAAATGCCTTCTTGATTGGCTTGAGTATCTCAGGGCTAGATTCAGGGAACAAAGATGCTCATTGATTTTGCCCAAGCTGCTGTTGATTTAAAATGAAACCACTTTTGAAATGAACCATGCTTGGTGCTATGCTGTACCTTTACAAAGAGAAGAGAGATCGTTTTCAAGAAATTAAAGACAACCAATTTACAAATGAAGACAAAGATAAAATTAGACCTATTAGTATAGCCAATAATTTGAACTCACCGAATATATGGTATATCCTAAACTGCTCTTTGTGTCCGAATCCATATTCTGTGTTGTAATCTTTGTGGAAGTTTTCGTTCTACCAAAAGAAGATATTAGTCTTTACTGTAAGTTTTTGACAACAATATCTACTTTCAGAAATCTTAGTTTTCATGAAAAGTGCATAGGATTTCTTTACATGTCAAAGATTTCATTCTGCTGTGATGTCACATTAGGGTAAAAGCTATAGCATCAGAAATAAATCAGCCACTTTATTAGACTAGATTCTCTGTTGTCAAATCAATCAAGTCTGTGACTGAATTAGGCGTCTGCTACAGAAATAAGTGACACTAATTTTACGGGAAAGAGTTATTAACTGCAGATGACCTATTTTTTTGGTAAACTGTTCACTTAGGTTTTATTTTATTGTGAGGAAAGAAAGAAGTAATGAGCCACTCTCTTCTTTTAGGATTGAATTATTACTATATATTTTGTTCTTTATGGCAGTGCACTATTTTGGAGGAATGATGCAGGCACTGCTAACATTTGCTTATAATTTCTGTTATAGTAACAAAACCCTTTATTACAATTCTGAACTCTGACTTCACATGAATGGTTTTGCATAAATGTTACAGTTTTTGTAATCTAATACTTACCTCTGGCACCAAAATACAAAAATTTAATTTATTTGTGTATCTCAAACTAATGCAAAATGGTATATAATTTGTAAGTAATAGGGTGTCTCCATTAATTTATTCCTTTAGAAATAAGCTTGCATATCTGAATATAATACCTTGTTTGGTATTAGTTTGAATCCCTAAACTAAAAATAAACACGCGAACACAAGTGCACTTGCATGCATGCACACGTACGTGTGCACGCGCACACACACATGCACACCTATTGTGCTAGAAGAATTAATGACATTTGGTTTATAAGGGTGCACTGCTCCTTCCATTGCTGTCTGTAGTTACAGTTGCCATACAGAGTTTTGGAAGTTGATACTGTGTAAATCCTTTAAAGAAAAACATAACTAAAGTAAACAAAAAAAGCAAGCCCTGAAGTTTGTTGTTTTAAAGAATAAGTGTGTATGGCTTTTTGTTTTTCTTCTAGTATGGGGAAGTCTTGAGGAGTTGAGATTTCAGCACTGAGTCATCTAGCTGACTGCCTGCCTTGACCAATTCATATAGTTCCCTTTTTAAATTAAAACATTTTTTATTGAGGTATAATTGACATATCACATGATACTAGTTTTAGGTGTACAGCATCATGATTCTATAGTTGTATAGCAGACTCTTTTTTTTTTTTTTTTTTTTGCGGTACGCAGGCCTCTCACTGTTGTGGCCTCTCCCGTTGCAGGGCACAGGCTCCAGACGCGCAGGCTCAGCGGCCATGGCTCACGGGCCCAGCCGCTCCGCGGCATGTGGGATCTTCCCGGACCGGGGCACGAACCCGTGTCCCCTGCATCGGCAGGGTGACTCTCAGCCACTGTGCCACCAGGGAAGCCCTAGCAGACTCTTTTACTTGACACTTCCTGAGTCCTCACTCATTGTTTTCCTTGGGTAGAGACAAGCAAGCCAGTTTGCATTTTTACTTGTTTGAAATTCCCTGCCCTGTTTTGTATCTGGAGAGAACTAATCACTTCTTCCTTGTGTCTCCGTATGATTATTAATGATAATAATGTACACTTGATCTGTTGGAAACTTGTTCACTGCAGTTATTAAACAGTTTGATTAAACCTTTACAGGTGGTCAGTGGGTAGCTTTCAGAATATGCTAATAGGACGGAGGGGCCATGGGTCCAAGCCTTGTGCTTTTAAGAGGATTATATGCTATGGAATAGTTGAAAATCCTGGCAAGAACTATATGCAAAGAGTACGGATTTTTTTTTAAAAAAAGCATTCCTGCTTGTTTGTTTTGTTTGCCAAGCATGAAGCTTTTGCAGGTAATTGTCCAAATATTTTTTTACAATGGGAGACAGTATATTTTCTAGCTACAACTTTTTGATCCAAGGAAGGATCTAAGCATGCATATTCCTTCTATTGTTCCAGAGCCTTAATTGAAAACCAGATTGTTTGAGTGAGCAAGATGCCAGTAAGATTATAGACGTGCATTGGTAACTGAAGGATGTGAAAAGTGATACTTTGGTACGGTTGGGTGCAGCTTAGTTCAACATGAGCGGCTGTGTTTTTACATGTCCCCTTGTGAATGGTTCGGTTTCCTTATTGTGGTATTTGGTTCCTGTCCCACTCGTGGTACTCCAACAGTGCACTAAATAATTTCCTACCATAGACTAACTGATTTCTAAACTAGCTCAGTGGAACATTTTACTGCAGGATTAGATCGTGGTTCAGGCAGAACTGCAGAAAGCTGCTGGCTTATAGGATGACCTTTGAATCTCATCTGGGTTAGCGGTTGATATTTTGATTTGGTTACTGTGGTCATATTGTGACAGCTGCTAGCTCATTATAATTCGCTTCCACTGCTCCGTTTGCCGAGCAGGAATATTTAGGTTTGTATTACTTCAAAGTGTTTATGGCTACCCTGAGTTTAGCCCAGCATAAAGGTGAAGTGTTGTGAGCGCTTTCAAATCCCAGTGGCAGAGGCCAGTGGCACAGTCTTGTAAAACGGCGAATGTGAGTAGATGTTAATGTTAAGGGAGTTTTTCTTTTCACTGTAAAACTGGAAATACCCAATGAAGAGGCTCTTACTTGGAAAACGGTTTTGAAAACCTTAACACACAAAGGAAAAGAATGACCACAAAGAAACATAGTTTTTTCAAAGCATGGATAAGATTTAACTTGACCTCCTGGTTCTGTATCTTATTTTTTTCCATGCTGGAATGTAAATATTTGAAAATAACAAAACTTGGACAAAAAAGGCTGTTATTTGACTTTGAAGTGTCAGAGGTCAAACAGTATTTTAGTAATTTCATGAAAGTGGAATTGTGAATGTGGATGTCAGCTCTAGAAATTTTAGTTCACTTTTTAATTGTTCTGAAGTTCAGTAGTGATAGCAGGCTGCTTACTAGCTCACTGGTGAGGGATGTCTGTGCATTTTCAATGCCTTTTTTTATGACAGTTTTTAGCTTGAGGTTATCTTGATATCATCTGTTAGCTATCGGACTGATAATGTGGTAACAAGCAGTTTCTGAGAGAAGACATGTCTAATAGTGGTTTTATTTCTTGTTAGCTTTGTTTGGGAATTTTGTTATTTTAATGTTAGCTTAAAATGCCTTCCTGAAGTATTAACAAATAAGACTCTTTTAAGTATCATCCCCAATGATCTAATTAATGCTGATTTTGAGTGAAGGCTGGGAGCCAGAGAACTGACTTTTCTACTCTCTTTTGTTACAAATGTCTGTGGGTCTTTAGGTCAGATCTTTTTTATATCTTTAAATTGAGGGGGGAACAAGTCTCTAGATGATTTCTGAGGTAATTTTCTCAACTAATGGTCCATTGATCTTTCAGGTATGCCATTTTCTGCTTATACGGTATTTTATCTTTAGAGATGTTTCAGCGTTCTTTCTAATCCATGCGTCTCTATTTTGTGATACCTTCACGTAACTTTGCTAGTGATGTGTTTTCCAAATGTAATTCTTTAAAGCCTGATTCACATGGATGTTGCTTTTCTACCTCAACTCATTGCAAACTATAGGTAAGGGATTGGATTGATCGGGGGTAAAATAATAACTCACTAAGTTACTGCACGTCACCGGGAGAAAAGTGCTCTGCATGGGCCAGGACTTGGCATAGAGTTGCAGGGCCTCAGTAAATGGCTAGTGGATTGTTTCGTTCATGAATAAATTGGGGAAATCAGATATTTGGGTCTAAACCCTAAGTGAAAAGCCCATAAATTAAAGTCAGGCCTACCTTTTACTGTGTCAGGAAGAAAACCCTAAACCAGGGACAGTCATCTAGAAGTTCATTCTGTAGTTCTGTAACCTTGACTCTACGGAATGTCAGGAAACAGACCATATTACAGTGTGATAGATTTCAGTTTTCAGTAAACACACCACAGATTATTTTATTTATAAAAGGAAATAAGTAAAATCAATATTTTTTGCAAGGCCACTGAAAACAGTTGTGTGTCTCCAGTATTCAGATAAGGTAACTTGTTTCCTCTCGTCCAGTCAATAAACATTTCTGTTCCTCTTTCATCAGTCTTGTTTTCTTTCCATTAGGCTGCTCGCTCGATGGTATAACGTAGCAATGCTGTGATAATCAAACACTTATAGTCAAACTAGGTGGACTAAACCAGGCTTCTTTAAAATTTAGAAGAACTGATACCAGAAAAACGTTACTTGAAAACTATACCTAGCAGAAAAGTGTAGGTCTTCTACATACCAGAGGAAGATTTCTCACATGGAAAGTTATTGACCCTAAGAGAAAATAAATCGTCTTAGAGTCAAGTCAAAGGAAAAAGCAGTTTGTGTCAGGTAGGCATGCTTTTGCTTGGAAAGAATGAAAAATGTGACTAATGGTGGCTTACGCATAGTTTTTCTCATACTCGAAGTCTGGTGGTAGGCCGTGGCTAGGTTTGGTTTGCAGTTCATTGAAGTCCAGGCTTGTGTCTCTGTGATTCCTTTGTCCCTTCCCTCATTGTCTAAAGGTGACTGTCACAGCTTCCGGAGTCAAGTTTGGGTTTGATGCAGCAAGAAGCAGGGAAAAGGTGAGTCTGGCCGTATGGTCCCCGCCCCCCTACATCCACGGCCATTCTCCAGCTGCAGAATTTGGAGGGGGTGAGAATGTACACAACTGCTTCTCCAGCCTATGCAATGGAAAGAGATATGAGAGAAGGGAGTTGAGAATGCACATCGGGCTTAGCCAATTTACAGGGTTTATTTAGTTTCTTTTAAGGGAAGAATCTGTAATTTTCAATTTAGCAGCTTTGAAAATAAAGAACAAGGCTCCAGCTTTCATGTGAGAAGCAAAATATAAAAATGGGTCTCGACTCTGGATTCTGGTCAGCAGATTAGAGAGAAAGACAAAGAGGCGTGGAACAGAAAAAGAGTACTGAACGGAAGATGATAGAGAAAGGACCGCGGGAGAGTCGCACGGGTGGGCTGTCCTCATTTCATTGCCAAGGCTGTGCTTTCCTTGTCCTCATCCCGTGATCAAGGCAACAACCAGCCAGAGTCAAGGGCTTCATGTCCTCATGATCCAGAACCTTCTCTTCTAGGTCTCCGGCTTGAATTCCTGCCAGGCTGTACAGAGCTGCCTGGTCGTGCAACCGCCCATGGCTCCAGCCTCCAGCCTTGTCTCCAGTCCCTTCAGTGGCCTCTGGCAGAGCCTAAGGCTGGGGCCCACTGCCACGGTCCACTGCGGCAGCCGCTCCGAGCTGGCCTGGCATCCTGGAGTGGCAAGGTCCCGGGACATGTCACTTTGTAAGTGACAGAGATCGTTCCCCTGGGCCACTGCCAAACAGGCTCCCGGGAACTTCCCTCCAACCACCTGCCATGTCGCCGTGAAGCACTCACCCAAGAATGCCCGCTGCCGGGGGCAGAAGAACCTTCTATTTTACTTTAATATGTATATAGTTGTATTGGTTGATCTTTAATGCGGAGGATGAGGTGCAGCCAACAGACATTTAATCTTGGTCAGCGCGCCAGGACTGCATGAAATTGTGGTGAGCGCTGGATCCAACTTCTGGCCAGAAGTTTCCCACCTCTGCTGATCGCAGTCACGGCATGCATCAGGCCCACGAGAACATGGACTGGGGAGGGACTGTCGATCTTTAAAGGAAAGCAGGATGTGGAATAAACAGTGCCGTTTTCCTTTAGTACAAAGTTCTCCTGTTAAGCTTTTCACTGGAAAGGCATTACCTTGAATTTTGCCTAAGCTGGCCACTTAAAATACGCCTGGCATAGCCTTCACCAGTAACGGCCTTCTTGACTGGACCCTTGGGTGGAGGGTCAAACACTTGGCAAACCTCTCACTGCCCCTCAGCCCCAGGGGAAGCAGCAGTAATGTTCAGAGTCTGTTAACCCCACGTCCGTGAAAGTTGTGTGCCTACCTTAAGCGCGCTATTGACCTTCATTTAAAAAAAAGAGAAAATGCCGTAAGCCTGTCGTCTTTGTTCACATGATAACCTTCATTAAGGACCAGAGCAGCCAAGGAGCTCAGCTTGAAGCACTGCAGGCTTGAGGGGGCTCGCGGAATAGTGGCCTAGGCTGAGGGTCCCTGCTGTTCGACTTCATGGTGATGGGACTTTGGCTAAATTTCTTATGCGCCCCAACTTTGGCATTTCTAAGGTGAGTGTAGCGATACCTGTCACACTTACCCCAGCATCACCGGGCAGCCGTGCAATGACGTGGTACACTTGGCAGTAACCACTCTGCTCTCTGGCTCTTATCTTAGGCCATTGCCCAGCTACCCATTGGCACTCTGTCACTTCTGTCTGTGATTAATTGAAAATGCTGGAGACTTCGGGTCTTGGGTGATGACAGTTTGAAAACACCTTTACCTTCTATTGAGATTGGAATAGAAGGCAAGAACAGGTGGAGATAGTGTGGAGTGATCACTTCTGAAAACAGCAAGACTGGAATAAAAAGGTTTCTTGTTCAGCCTTTCCACAAAAAACAGTAATCCTAGAAAACAAGTACCTCTTGGGGGCCAACTTCGTGGAATTCAGATGTGCCCCTTGATGAAACATTTGCCTCCAGCCATTTTTCTCTCCAACTTAAATGTTCTCGAGGTTCGTTGTTACCCGTGGCGGAAAGCGCCTCGGTGTGGATTGTGAGTGGTGGGCCGGGAGGCCTGCTGACGAGTTGAGATTTCTTCACCTGCACTGTAGGTCATCTGCATATGGAGTAACCTCTGGGTAGGATGCTTTTTATCAAGGGGATCCTATCACACGTCCCTTCTAGGTTCTGGGGAACGTTTTGGAGGTAGTCTTCCAGTTCAGTTTGTTCTTCTCCAGAGAAGCTTGGCAAAGAATGTTGCCTGTGTACGTCATCCTCTCATTCCCTTCACTCCTGAGGGGTTCTGAGTCCTTCCTCAGGAACCGTGTATGATTTTTGAGTAGAAAGAGGTATTCAGTGGATCTCATTTTATTTCCTCTTTCAGAATATCAGACCCAGGGACCAACAGTGGCAGACTGTTTGGAGCATAGATTGGGACCGAATTAAATGTATTCCCAAGCACTTAATAGACACATCCCCAATATTTCTCATCTTCTTGATGACTGTTTATTAATCCTTCCTCAGTTCCTTGACACATGTTTCTTAATAGAAAAAACGATACGGGTGTTTTGCTTTAAATTGGTACAAAATATAGCTGGTTACATTGTTGATGTTTAACATAAAACCTAGAAAGCTTTCCTACAGCTTGAAGATCCCTTGGAAGCCCTAGTATGGGGGCAGTGGAGGATGGTGGGCCGAGCGAGGCTTGTGTCGAGCTGGCACTGGTTTGACTCCCAGCTCTCCGCTCTCCCGTTATGTGATTTTGGGCAATCTTTAGCGCTCTGATGGAATTTCTCGTCTGAGTAGTTGCTCTGCATTTAAACGGAGAAACAGGAAGAATATCAATACCTGGCCCTTACACGCAGTGGCTGTGAATGACCATTACACCTACTTTTATTTTCTCTGGGTTTCTTTTTCTTTTCATTGGGTCTGACCAGCTTGGCAAAAGTAACATGCAGACTTGAGACTCATGTAGTGAGTTTTGGCAGAATGTGGAAGTGATTAATTAAATGCCACCCCCTCGTGGGCCATATTAAAAGCTGAATGAAAATGGAATGTGTGTAATATCTGATAACATTTGGTGGAGAAGGGGGAGACAAAAGGAGAGAAGGATGAGAGAGAAAGAGACACACAAAAAGCTAATTTTAGAGCGTTCCGATCTCGAAGTGCGATTTTCTAGCCTTGAATTACCAGCATCGACGTGGCTGCCTGAATCTCTGAAATTACTAGGTTACTAATTGCTCCTGCCTTTTCCTCACCTTGGCTATTCAGACCAAGCCGTACTCTGGACAGTTCAGTAGCCAAATCTGAATGCTGGGGATGCAAGCATAAACTCTTTATGTGTAACTGATGGTACTTAATTGGGCAATACCAAATCGTGGAGAAGAATTTATTGGTGACCATGTCTTCTTCAGAACTTTCAGAGTATTCAGAAATGAGCCTAATATTCAGATTTGGGGAATCCTTAAAGCTTGGCTTGACAGGATTAAATTCATACTTTATATTGTGTGTGTGTGTTTATTTTTCTCATTGCAGAGTTTCCCTTTTCCTTATTTATTGATGGTCTCGCAAATGTTATTTGGAAACTGAGATGCAGTGAGCATAAATATTTTCAATATCTTGGCAGACCGCTTAAGCAGCTGTGGGCAACCTCTGTCAGGCATCCTAGTAACTAGTTGGGGGCAAAACTGACCGATGAAATAATAGTTTGCTGCATAATCTTTTGGTCATCTCCCACTTTTCCTTTACCCTTGGTTTCCTTATTTCTTTTACTGACCTAACTCATGGAGATGTGGTCTCGGTGGCGGGGGAGGGGGGGGGGAAGAACTCTCTGAAATGTTTTGTTACCTCAAAGATAAAACGGTTCAAAATATATACACTTTTTGTGATTGCATTTTCCATTCATTGCAAAGTCCTGTATACAGCTTGAACGCCAAATTGAAAATAAAACCATAGAAAGCAGGCCTGCTCAGAGTCGTTTAAAGGCTTTTTAATAGTTAATGAGATTTTGCCCCATACCCTCATGAGTTTCATTTAGTTCTGAAATAAAAATTTATGGCTATTCTCTCAGCTGAGCTGATACTAGTCTTAGGGTGGAATTGAGTTCACACCTGCTCTAGCATAAAAAGAAGGCTCTCTGTGACTCCTGGAAAATGTTTGCAGAGTAGAATGAGAGAACTCACTATCCCTACAGTCCTAACCACAGAGTGATGCTCTTTGCAAACACTAAGGAAGCTGCTTCGTAAATTGGCTCTAATTTGCTAAGATCGTCCATTTCCAGCCCTCCCTCAGTTACCCACGTTCCTCAAGGTGGGGTATGGTTGCGGAAACGCAGTTGGTTTGCATAGGCGGTGGATCTGCATGAACACTGTAAAGTGTACATATGGGAAAATCTTTGCATTTGCTAGGCCATTTAACTGTCCAAGACATGGTCCGTTAGTCCGGCAAAGTACAATGGCTTTTCTGAGTACTCTAGTTAAGGGGCAGGATGTGTAAAGCAGTGTACACTTAGGCGGATAATTAATAATTAGTGTAAGCTTGTAAGGCTGTAATATAATATATAAATTGAAGCACCTGTTAAAGTTTTATCAGAGCAGATCACCTTGCCTTTTACTACGAGGGAGTATCCCTCCCTAGAGACAAAGAAAGTGCTCCCGCTGCAGGCAAAAATCTTAATGACCAAGGGAGGGCTGGTTTTTATATCAAGGCGGTTTTCCAAGGTCACTGTGATTAGGAACCGTGTTTCAGCGGTCACGTTTAAATAGCGTTCCTATACGATGCTATTTTGTATGCGTTTGACTGCAGATGACAAAACGCGGTTTAGAAAAAATGTTTGGGCGCGTTCTGATATTTGGAGAGCCCGAGAAGCTCCCCCCTCCCACGTCCACATCATCCCCCTGCCAGACAATGAGGATCGTTCATTTTATAACTTCATAGCAACATTCAGGAGGAGAGCCTTTTCTAGAGGCTAAGTTGGACGGAGTAGAAAAGATAAAATGTAGATCTCATGTGCTGTTTTTTTTTTTTTTTTTCTTGCGGTACGTGGGCCTCTCACTGCTGTGGCCTCTCCCTTTGCGGAACAGGCTCCGGATGCGCAGGCTCAGCGGCCATGGCTCACGGGCCCAGCCGCTCCGCGGCATGTGGGATCCTCCCGGACCGGGGCACGAACCCGCGTCCCCTGCATCGGCAGGCGGACTCTCAACCGCTGCGCTACCAGGGAAGCCTCATGTGCTGTTTTTGGCTTGGTTGTATCGCGAGTGGTTTTGACACCTCATATCCTAGCTCTCTTGATTTTCAGACAGAGAGCAAGTACTCCCTTATGGCAGGGAGGGAAATGGCAAATCACATATTTGTGAAAGCAAAACAGAATATCTTACTGCTTTACAAGTTTGATTGGCTTCTTGATAAATAAAATGAACGTGTCATCAGCATGTCTGCCATCATATGGTCCTCAGTATATGTATTTTTTTAACCATCCATATAAATTTTAGTTGTCCTAGAAGCCAACCAAACTTCAGCACTCAAATTAGTCTTTGGTTCATTCATTCATTCATCCAGAAAGTACTTGTGGAAAATCTGTGCCATGCAGGCCCCTGTTAGGTACCAGAGAGTGACATGCCACTCTTCTTGCTTTCAGCGTGGCCCACAGTCTATGGAAGGAGTCAGATGGGTAACAAATAATTTTAAGTCAGGACATTAGGGAACTGATCAATGTGTGCACAGGGTGCTGTTGGATCACATGTCTAGGATACCAACCATCAGTTTCCTTGTAGTAATGGCTGAGATGTTTTGGTGCTCATGGTATACCAGGCATCCACTAATACTTTACACTTACAACCTGGTTTCTTTCTTGGGCATTGTCATTGCCGTTTTACAGGGGCAGGTACCGTTGAGGATCAGAGAGATTAGGTTACCTGCCTGGTGTTGTGCAGTGAGAAGGGGCAGAGCCCAGATCCCAAGCTTTATCTGCTGGACTCCAAAGCCCTTGTTCTCAACCACCCCGCACTGCCTCACTTGTAGAGAGCGTGGCAAGAATTCCCTGAGGTGCCATGCAGTTAAGTGTGTGTTCAGCTGCAACTAATGGAATACCTGATCAGAGTAACATCATCATCAAACAAACATGGCTTTTTCCATCACTTAAGGGGATGTCTGCAGGTGGGAGTTGCCGGTGTGGATTCAGCAAATTAGTGTTGCCATCTTTGCTTTCCTGCCCTCCTCAGCATGCCGATTTTAATTCTTCATCTTTTTCTCTCATCTTGCATTTCTTGCAAGACGGCTGCTGAACCCCAGACACCATGTCAGAGTTCAGGATAGGAAGTTGGAGAGGCAGAGGTTAGAGTAGCATCCATACCCACTTGTATCTCATTCCATCAGCGGGGAAACTAGCATCCCCAGAAACCCGTGGCCTTGAGCAGGATTTTGTTAACATCTTATTGGTCAGATCTCTAAGAGATATTTACCCATAGCTGCAAGGGAAGCGGGGAGAGTGAACTTTTACAGTGTTAGTTGGCACTAGGACTCAAGAGGCAGGCAAGAGAGAAGGGCATTGGAAATGGTTATTGGATGAATCAGTATGCATTTTGTTCTATTAGAAGTGATACTGCATGAGTGGATGGTGCCATTACTGGATGAGTTGCAACTATCCAAGTAAAAAGAAAATTGTCAGTTGAGAGAAAGGCGGAGAGGTGTAGGAGCTAGAGGATGTCACAGGAAGCCCAGAACTGAAGAGGTTCTGTAAGACTGAGACATAGTTCCACAGGGTCCACAGAGGAAGCGGTGACACGGAAGCTGGGTTAGAATCCTCACCTCAAAAAAATGAAGGGGCTTTCTTGAATAGTAGGGGGAGGAAGTTGGATTTTCACTGAAGCATGTAGTGAAAATCCAACTTAAAATCTACTTAAGGGTTGATTTTAAATAGTGGGATAACATGATAGATTTATGGTTTGGGATAGTCACTAGCGACAGTGTGAACAGGAGGCAACACGACAGGCAGGGAGATTACTCAGGAGGTGATTAAAGCAATTCCAAGAGGAAAAGATGAGAGATTGGACCAAATCAGGAACAGTGGGGGTGAAGAGGAGGATATGAATTTGAGTGATATTAAATGGAAGGAAATGGTTGGACTCAGTAACTGATGGATAAAGGAAGAGTCGTCCTTGGCTTCTTGATGTCTGGCTTGGGCGGTGTCATTCACTGAGATGTGGAATACAGGAGTAAAAGCAGGTTATGGGGGATTAAGATGGTAAGTTCAGTTTGGGACACGCTGAATATTTGAGATGTCTGCGAGTGACTTGATTTGTGGTTCTGTCCGGGGATTGCAGATTTGGCATATAGTATTCCGTATTTGCTAGTTGAAGTCATGGGAATGGACAAGTTACCAGAGAGAGAAAAGGGAACCTATTTTCTGATTAATCATTTTGCTTTCTAAAGATCTTAAATTGAAGGGGAAAAAGCCTCCATCTCATCTTTTTCTTCCCCAAAACGTTAGTATCTTTAAGAAAACTGGATAATTCTTGACTTGATCGCATAATCATTTCAGTGGTCTATTTAATCACCCATCTCTAACACATTATTTATAAATTCTTTCTTCCTTTCTTCCTCCCTTCCTTTCCTCCTTCCCTTCCTTCCTTCCCTCCCTCCCTTCCCCCTCCTTTTTCCCTTCCGTTCCTCCACTAAGGTAGATTGAAATGAAACTCTTGTCTCAGAACATTAATTTATCCACTATTTGGGAAGACATCATAGATTCTTAAAAGCGAACTAGAACTTAGAGCTCTCCTTGTGTTCTTTCTCTTTTACATCAGCTTCCCTCCCAATATGGGAATCCTTCTGGATGACGCCCTAGCAAAGTTGTTGACACACATGACACTCTGACCAATGTATAAGTGAATGGACCCCAGCAGGCATTCCTTCCTCTGCCTGGGCACTCACTGCATTGGGGAAGCCACTCCTGACAAGGCAATTTGTTGCCTTGTGACAGCTCTGGCTTTCAGAATGTTCTTAATGCTGCAGCTGTCAGCTCGGGACACTAAGTTTCTCCTCCAGAGCTACTTGGGATTGTGTCTTTTCTCACTGCACGTGTTTCCCAGGATGATAATTCTTGCTTCCTTCCGAAGTGTTGTTGGAAAACATGTAACATCTCACAGAGCATGCTTTAACCGTGCCTTGTATTCCTGATCACTTGTCCTCTGCGTGTGTTCTAGTTGGTCTCTTTCCCTCTCCCAACTGGTGAATCCAGGACTTAGCTCAGTATTCCTGGTCTGGGTTAATCAGTAGTGAGTCTGCTTTCATTTTTAGTATTAATGCAGTCTAAGGTTTCACTTACCCGTGCTTTGGCATTGACTGAAAATTGAGCTCCCAGTCCACTGAAATTATTGTTTTTAATATCCACTGCTTTCTAATCAGGTCTTCCACTTCCTTATGTAAAATGGGACTTTGTATTAATCCTCACTTATTAGATTTCTTCTTGTTGGTTTTGGTCTGCAAATGTGCCCTGTGTCCGCCCTTTGTTGATCCAAGAAGCTGTATTGTGTGATACTTAAGCAGTGTGCACTCTTGGGCTTAATCCTGACTCTACCCTTCCCACAAAGTTTCCTCACTTCTATGTTGAGGATAATTAATGAGAGCCATTTCTGTAATTGTGGGTCCTTGTCTTCACGGTCAGTATTCTGCCCTCTGGAGGGGAAGCTTAAAACAAATAGCTCTTCTGTGACCAGCGGAAGAAGCAAATGCGGTTCTTTAGTTGTGTGATCAACCAGATTTACCAGGTGATAAATAGGATGTAAAGTAGCAACTAACTGATAATTATTAACTGGCTACTTTGTTGGGCCTTATAAGTAAAGAACTCAAACAAGCAACGACAAAAATCTCAAGATTACCTGGACAAAAGTCCTAGGTGTCTCTTCACCTACATCTAGTATTAAGACAGAAAATTACAAGATGATCCAAATGCTGATTATAGGAGCTGAAGTTTAAATGAATATTTGGGTTAATTCTGAAGGTATTGAGAGGTAATCGTTTCCTTTATGGGGAGTTTTCCAGAGGATGCCTTTAAGACTATGAAAATTAGACTCATGACCACTTTTCAGGAACACAGTTCTTGTGACAAACAAGATTCCTGGAGAGCCATGTGTGAGCTCCCAGGGAGTTTAAGAACAGGGTCCTAACTGCAGGGTAATAACCTGATGGCTTGGCATACGCAGAGAGAGGGAACAGATTAGCAGCCATCAACTTGTTTTGTAAACGAGCAGTGGTACCTCATACAAGGACTAGATTGACCTGAACCAAAGTTAGGTCAACCTGACTTGATTTCATAATAAATGTCATAATGGTGACAAGTCTTCAGGGACATTAGTACACTGTTTGCAATTGTGGACGTTTTTGTGGACGAACCATCCTTTGACTTCCTCCGATCATGTCCGTGAGAAGTACCAATGCTTCATTAACAAAAGCCAACCCATCTGGGCTCACCACACCGGTGTGTAGGACTTCTGCCCTACAGCTTCAAGCCCCCGAAGTCCTTCCATGCACCTGGCTTCTGTTCTGGTCACTTCCTTGTGTGTGGATTTTGATCTGGTGCCATTGGAAGCCCGCCGTTTCGAGAGTGAAACTTTGAGATTTTATTGTGTCTGATTACTTGTAAGACCGGAGAGCTTCTTTCGTTAGCTAGGAAACATTCAGATTTTCTCTGAAGCTGTTAAAGCCACCATGACCTCCTATCCTACGTGGTGTTTTTGCTTTAGCAGCCATTGCTGATGCTGTGTCTCAAAAGAGGCGAGACTTGGGGCTGTGGATTCTCAGAAGCTGACGGGGCTGTAGAACTTATTCAGCTACTACCCTTTTCTAAACCAAAGTAAGGTGATATTTTTCGCTTTCATAGACAGACAAATTAAGGTCTTTAAAATAATACCTACTTCCCCTTTCCTTTCTTCTTCAGATAATCCGCAGCAAAATCTTATTAGTTTCCTGTACAACTGCCTTGTTTTAAAAATCAAATTGAAGACCAACTTGATTCTGCCTGCAGAGCAAAGCTCTCTGCCTTTTTAGGAAATCCGGATGGTTAAATTGGAAGCATGTTCTGCACATGGTTTAGCAGTTAGTAGCCTGGAAAATGACCCAATAGCCAAGATACAGGTTTTTGTTTTTTTTTTAATTTTCATTGTAAGTGCTTGTTTAAAGTTTAAGCCTGTAATTGACTAGTTTGCTCATTGTCCATTCTTTTCAGGCTATTATAGTTTTTGTAAATACATTGCCTGCTAAGTTGTGTCAGTGGAGGAACATTAGTGCTATAAGAAAATCCAGTTAAATGTGGTGCTTAAAAGCATTACCAATTAGGCTGGATTGGCATGATTTCTTAGTGATCCTAGGAAAGTCCCTTTCTATTTGTGCAAATTTCTACTTATTTAAAATGGGTATGACTATATATATATATTTTTAACTAAAGAGCAGCACATAAGTTCAAACTGTGTTGTGGCCTGCTGAAGAGTTTCTACTGATGGTGGCTACATTACTCAGTATCGTTATTTGGCTCCCTTAATATGTTCCACGTTGGAGGGGCAGAATCCTATTTTGCAGTTTTATCATATTTATCAGCTGGTATCCATCAGGTAGCTCAGGCTGTTTTACTTCGTAAAGTTTATATTTCAGAAATGCTTTTTAATGCCTATATCACATGCGGTTTATGCCATTTAGATGGGTATGCTAAGCAAAACAAGGGACTTCCTGGTAGTCATTCTTTCATTTTTTAGTTTAGAAGAAACGAACATCACTTGAAATTACAGGTACAAGCTAATACTGGCTGATAATTAAAGGTTATACAAATTGCAATGGAAAAGGATTTAAATTGTGCCTGTCAGGTGGTGAGGACCACTAGAATATGGACATGATGGAAAATAATGAGGAGATAAATGTGATTTATCTGTGTATACTATAGAAAGAAAAATTATGGCGGGGAATGTACTGAATGTAGCTTAAGCTACATAAATTATCATTACGTACAAGTGGAAACTTACATGAAACTCCTCTTGATTAAGTTTTATGCGAAACAAAGGGTGTGATTGGAAGTATAGAATTGGAGAGTATTTTCAGAATATGATGATAATCCAGCTAGAGGCTTCAGCAAGTCTGGTCAAACTAGAGAAGGGAAAGAAGAAGCAGGGAAGCTTGATTTGGTGTTATGCAAATTTATGACACATGTAGGAGTTTGGACCTAATGGATTGTTGCACTAGATTTGGTCATCAAATGATGCTTTTCATAGCAAATATTATCTGAGCCATTGATTTAAACTCTGAAAAATGCAGGAGATGTGTAGGCAGAACTGCAACCTTTCTGTCTCTTGAAACAAAATTTAACAGTCAGCCTTGAACTTTAGACGCTATAAAGCAGAATGAGAAAAAGGAGGGGGTAAGTAGTGAAAGAATAAAAGTGGGAAAAGGCATGCGTATTCAGAGATATAATTCAGCAAGTAGATGCCCCAAAGTTAATGCTGCTTATAAACACGCTACAAGAATATTCCAGTTATCAGGCTAACAGGATTAGAAACTAAAGAGCACAAAGCAATTATTTATTAAGAAAGAGGCACAGTTGGCATCGAGTGTTATAGAGGAGGAGACTGGTGTGATTACAGGAAGATGTTAAGAATATAAAAAAATATCTCCAAATTAAGAGTGAAAAAAAGGAAGAGAGATTACCTATGAGATGATGATAAATAATAATGAGTTATTTCTGAGAGCACCTACAGAACAGGAGATCTGAAAAGTGGTTCGTCAAGGCTCAAAGAGATAAAAAGGGTAATTTATTGACAGGCAGTGGAGACACTGCTAAAAAATAAATGAATTTTTCACCTCAGTGTTCACAAAGGAGGATGGGGGACAGATGCCAGAAACAGACATAAATTTCCCAGGGGAGAAAGAAGAAATACAAAAGAAAGCAGAATCATGCCAGAACAGGTGATCAAGGGGTGAGAAGAAAAACTAATAAAACCCCAAAAGCTTAGCAGTAGTCACCCGAAAATCTAGACAAAGTTAAAAAGATGGAGAAGAAGCTGGGGAGAGAAAAGACAATTAACTGCGTTTCTTAGAATGGTTGAAGATAATTTTGTGGATTTGTTTTACGTAGTTAATACATTAGACTAGCCTTTTTGAAATTTACCCTTCAAGGAAATAAGCTAGTTGACTTTAAAATTTTTAAGTGGTCTGTGAATAACCAAGACATCATTTTTGTCCCTTTAAGTCCTCAGTTTTTTTTAAGAGTTACCCCGGTATGCCCAGTCGTTTAATGTTTAAGTATTTGTTAAGTATTTATTGAATTTTATTATTGCTTCCAGGGTATTCAGTGAGCCATTGATTTGGCCAGTGTTTGTTGGATATTCCTTAGTGCCAGGCAGTGAGCTAGATCCTGGAACACAGCACCGAAAAAGACAGACATGCTCTTAGGGTCTTTGAAGTTACTGCATCCTCACTTCTATAAGCCACCCTACCTCATGCCAGGTAAAGAAAGGTCATTGCTTTCACTCTTCTATCATTCCCCATCTTTCTTTTGACTGGCTTCTTGGTGGAGAGTGTCTGGAGAAGAGTAGCCTCTATTTTTGCTGGTCTGTTTACTGTGCTGGGCTGTTCCCAGTGTGGGTTTTCGCTTCCTTTTCTAGATCTTAGCTGTGGAACTTTTCCCAAGCTCACTCATCTCCCCAGTGCTCCAAACCGAACTCCTTGCTTTGCCTTCCTACTGGCTGCCCATGTGTGAATGACCTCCTCTGCTGTTTGGGGGTTCACAGAGTACTTGCCTTGGGCAGGTGAAAGGGTGTACTTTTTCCCTTTCTCCGTTTTTCCCCTGCTCCTGCATTTCAACCCTATGGTATACACGCTTCCCATCCCAGGCTGACGGTCTTCCCTTTGGACTACCTCTTTCCCCTGCTCTTTGCCTCCATAAGCTAAGACTTTCCCATTTTCCTTCCCAGAATTCATCTTTCTTTGCTTTGTGTTCAGATCACTTGAAGACGCTCATTAATGCAAATACTGTTGTGAGGAGGGCTTCACTGTGGTCATTTCTTCCCACCTTTTGATACATTGCTTTAGCGGCTACCTAAGAATGGGACTTTAGTGGCTTCCTAAGAATGGGATAGGAGAGATGTTTCAGGGACATTATTTCTGAGCATGTGGGAGAGGGACAAAGAAACTTTTTCATCTACTGCACAGTTTTGTCCTACAGGACCTTGTTCCCGTGGCCAAACTTCTTCTAAAAGTAATCTCCAGGGCTTCCCTGGTGGCGCACTGGTTGAGAGTCTGCCTGCTGATGCGGGGGACACGGGTTCGTGCCCCGGTCCGGGAAGATCCCACACGCCGCAGAGCGGCTGGGCCCGTGAGCCATGGCCGCTGAGCCTGCGCGTCCAGAGCCTGTGCTCCGCAACGGGAGAGGCCACAGCAGTGAGAGGCCCGTGTACCGCCAAAAAAAAAGAAAAAAAAAAAAAGTAATCTCCAGTGCCACCTTTACGATCAGAACTGTAGGTGGTGGTTTTTGGTTGCAACAGCGCCTCTATGAGTCCTTGATTCTCATGTGTAATTTAGGTGTCTCTAAAAGCTGGTGTATTTGAGTTCATCCCTAGATGGATCCACTTAGCTACATCACTGTTTCTTTTGTTGTATTTTCCTCTTTTATGTAGAGCCAGTTCAGGTTAATTGGTTATTTCCCCGGGATTAGCTCATTTGTTGGGGATGTTAGCATCGGGTGAGTCTGCTGTCTTATTGCGGGGGAGACTGATATGCATGAGACAACTGTGTATATAGCAATGCCAACCCCCCCCGCCCCCCCGCAAGTACTGTGTTACTAATGAGAGAGTAGAGGCAAGAGCTGGGCAGAGAATGCCAGAAATGAGCTTTGGCACCTCTTGCTCTGTATTTACTTTGAATGTTATTTTATCCCACTATTTCTTAATGTCCTTATATATCGGATACAAAAGAATATCTGATGAATGGCTGACGCCCATGGCCTCTGAACTCCATAAGGAAATAGGACCACATCTTGTAGATCTTCACCCTTGCTATACATCTGAGCTACCTCTGGGCCAGTCACATAATACAGATGCCTGGGCTGCTTCTACAGACATTCTATATTTGGAGGTCTGGGCTGGGATCCAAGCATCTAACTTAAACGTGCATTTGATCACTCTGATGTCCTGCCAGGTTGAGGAATCTCTGACCTACACATCTCTTCAAAGAACTGTCATTTTCGTTTCCAAAACTGTTCATTTTCCTTGAGCTGAGTACTTATTTTTAAATCCTTCTATTTCTTTTTCACTCAGTAAAAGTGAGTCATCACCTACTTAGCACCTAACTGTTTACCATCAAGATATTTTTATGCCCTAAATTAATAACTTTTTTAGGTCAAAGAAGATGGTTAATTTTTGATGTGTTAAAATTTTGCATATTTCCGAAAGGGCTGAAATGATCTCTATTTTTCATTTGTCCATCAAATCGATAGGCTGACTTTGAGGGCCCTAAAGGTTTGCCTCTGTAATAATGATGTAAATGGCAGACATTCATTTTGTAGATTCACAATTAAACATTCTGTATATGCAGTGGCAATGATTTTCCTTGCAGGAAAAATGTTAACAGATTTTTACTAATTTAGAGGAAAGACAAGCCAAATTAGAAGAAAGTCGGCACTATAAATATTTCAAAAAGAATATCCATTTTTTATTTTTTATAATATACAGCTAAGACTAAGTGACACTGAAGAAGGAAGCTTTGCCTTATGCAGAACAATTAGGGAAATAGCTAAGAATGTGGTGAAATTAGCCTCAAAATTGGAGTATGTTCTTCTCAAGTACCTGGGTGATTTTGTTATACGTTGTAATCTTATCTCTGCCATCTTGTATGACTTATCATACACAATCTTTTTTTAAGGCTACCTGTTCAGTAAAAGAAATAAGCCCATGTTGCTGTAGTTTGATTTTATGAGTTACTGTTATTGTTTTTTTTCCCCCCAGAATCTGTGAAATGGTGCAGTGGATAACTAAGATATTTTGTTATCTGTTCTATCCATTCTGGAATGATACAGCTGTTTTTGTCGGATTTGAGTTTTTCTTTTTTTAAGTATTTATTTATTTTTGGCTGTGTTGGGTCTTAGTTGTGGCATGCAGGATCTTTCTTTGTTGCAGCACACGGGCTTCTCTCTAGTTGTGGCGCACGGGCTCAGTAGTTGTGGTGCATGGGCTCAGTAATTGTGGCGCACGGGCTTAGTTGCCCCACGACATGTGGGATCTTAGTTCCCTGATGGGATTGAACCCGCGTCCCCTGCATTGGCAGGCATATTCTTAACCACTGGACCACCAGGGAAGTCCCCTGATTTGGGTTTTTCTTAACACGTATAATGCCTTGATCACATTATGGAAGACCTGACCCCTGGCTGCTCAGAGCCATAGACTCGTAGCCTGTCCTATGAGGCTCTCCCAGCTAACCTGTTGGCCCACTGTCGTAGACAGACTTTTGTGCTTCTGTTGAATTCTGTGTATTTCACTTAATAAAATTAAAATGCAGGGAGAAAACCAGTTAAAGACGTCTATGTTTTGTAATATGTGGCTTAAAGAAAATGTATGGAATTTAGGTATTTGTTTTTGCATGTATCATAGTATATATTCCCTTTTACCATCAGAATGATTAATACCTATTTTATTTAGAATTTTTGGCAAGTTGAAAATATAACCTTTAGAGAGAATTCAAGTTCTTATATTTGAATGAATAAAGTAGTTAAGTCATTAATCATGTGAAATTATTTCTCAGGGTATTAATAATCATCACTTTACCCGTGAACTTCTTTTCTAATCATAGAATTTTGATTGGTGAAGTTTTATTTGGAGGTATATCCCACTGTTAACAGGCCCAAAATACCTATGGAAAGAGTCAACAAATGTATTGATTGATTGGATTTTAAATTACATTGTTTGTAAGTTTATTTGACTTGTATCATATGTACTGATTTGTATATAACAGTTGCTCTGGATAGAGATGTGCTTCTACGGGTCTTTCATATTATTAGTGTTCAGTCTTTAATTCATTCATTAATTCATTCATCACATATTTATCGAGCATGAGCTTTGTGCCAAATACTTGGTGTGTGTTGGGGCTGGAGATATATCCTTAAATACCGCATACTTGGAGTTACTTTCTGTCTAGTGGGAAACACAGGAGATAAACAGGCCAAGAGATATACAGGGTCCTATGGGAGTTCCTAAAAGGGAGGGACAGACCCCAGAGGAAGCAGATGTCTAAGTTCACCTGTGAAGGTCAGGAGGAGACATTAGGGCAAACGGAACTGGTGTGGGAACAAGATGAGGCTTGTTGGAGGCCTAGGGAGTGACACCTGCAGAAGGTTAGAAGGGAGAGGATTGGGCATCTCTTTTCCAAGCACTGAAGAGGGAGGGTGTGAGGAAAAGGTTCTCTATGTTCAGCTTCTGAAGGAACCTTACAAGCTGTGTTCAGCATGTGTCATTCATTCAGCAAATATGTGCCAGGCACTTGCGATACATCTGGAAACAAAGGAGAAAACTACCCCCTGCCCTTGTGGAGTTTTTATTCAAGTGGAGAGGCTAGATGCATAGCTAGTGGTTTTGAAAATGGACCAGAAGCCGGTGCGGCCCAAATGGTCACAGTCTCAGCATTTGCCAGTGTCATCGAGCCCAATCAAAGGCTATTTGATAACAATAACCTTGCAGTCATTTCCAGCTGTGGCCTGGTGACTGCAGATAGATGTACTGTTAACTCAGTATACTTACAGGGAAAGTTGGAAGTTACCTGTAGTTTATATTTATGATCCCTCACCTCTTGCCAGGTATTGGGCTAAGCAAAGAGCATACCACGCTTGAGGGCAAGTCCTGAAGTTCACTGCAGTTGGTATTTCTAGTTGATCAGATAGATATTCCTGAAGAGTACAGGGCTTTTCTGTAATGTCAGAAGAGGGTATTTGAGGGGTGATCAGAACACATTACCAGAACCAGGATTCTTCCTTGGAGCATATGATAATATCGCTACATAGAAAAATTGATTTTTTTTTCTTACTCTGAAAACAAACAAAAATTCTACATAGTGATTGAAACTAGACATTTGCTAATCACTCAAAGTTAATTATTAAAAATAAGTGAGTTTCAGGGACTTCCCTGGTGGTGCAGTGGTTAAGAATCCACCTGCCAACGCAGGGTGCACGGGTTCGATCCCTGGTCTGGGAAGATCCCACATGCTGTGGAGCAACTAAGCCCGTGTGCCACAACTACTGAGCATGTGCTCTAGAGCCCACGAGCCACAACTACTGAGCATGTGCTCTAGAGCCTGTGTGCCACAACTACTGAAGCCCGGGCGCCTAGAGCCCGCACTCCGCAACAAGAGAAGCCACCGCAGTAAGAAGCCCGTGCACCGCAACGAAGAGTAGCCCCCGCTCGCTGCAACCAGAGAATGCCCGTGCACAGCATCGAAGACCCATGCAGCCAAAAAAAATATTAAATAAGTAACTAAATTTATTTAAAAAAATAATAATCCCTTTAAAAAAATAAGTAAGTTTTATTACGATTAACACTATTTTGGTGAAATTAACAAAGAGCTGAGAGGATATTGGAAGTCAGTGTGTAGAAGGAGAAATACAGTTAAGCAGAGTGAATGAAGAAAGATGTGTTTGAATTTGCTGTACAGTTGCAAGCACATTGAATGAAACCATTTGATGCGTGAGAGGTATTTGAAAAAAATTAGTGTAGTCTGGCAATCCGAGCCTGTTTTGTTTTATTTCCTTTAGAATAAAAGTTGTAAGTGGGTAGGAATTATGCCTTTAAATGTTAGCCTATAAAGGACTGGAAAACTACTCAAGGGTAACAGCTGAAGAGGAAATGGCTCTGTCAGCGTCATGCACATGGGTGATTGGGCACATAAGGGACACAAGCAGAGCGAAAGGTGCAGAGGGAAGAGGTCATGAAACGAGGAGGCTTGTTTGGAACTAAAATATAATAGCAAAAGCAAAAAAGCCTTGGGAACCACCGAGGTGATATATTTTTCTTCTTAACATAACACAGATACGTGCAGTTGAAAATGTGTGGTGCTTCTTGTATAGATGTTGCTGTCATCAGCAGCACACACAGTTGGATATATTTGGAGAAACATTTAATCTCATGGTTCTCCGGTCTTTGTCCGTGCCACCAAAGGCATTCAAAACAGTCCAGATTTAGGTCCAGTCTTTGTATCTGTTGTACAAATATACAGCTTCCTTGACACATAAGAGCAAATTAAATCCATGCTCCATCAGCACTAAATTCTAAATAATGACCGTGACCTTTGTCCAACAATGTCCATAATGCTTATTTGCTAATGTCCATAAACGTTCATCAATATCCTAATGTGGTAACAATAGCCACTCGATACTTTGCTCTTACTCTGTGTCAAACACTGTGCTGTTGTTTGCAGATTTTATCTTACAGCGTCCCTTTGTGAACAGTATGTATTGTCAGTTTACGAATGAGGAAAGTGAAGGACAGTGAGGTTAAAATCCCCCAGATGGAGGGCACACTCCTAGTTGGTTAGTGGTATGATTGTGATTTGCACGTGGTCCTGCCAGGCTCTGAAGCATGTATTCTAACCAGCAGACCCAACTGCTTCCCTGGACAGTGCAGGTAGATGTGACAGGGCAAAAGTGTTCCAAGTAAATGTAAGATACAGAAAACCAGGGTTTAAGGACCACACTAATGACTGCTGTACCTTTTTTTTTTTTTTAAACATTTTAGCACAATGTTAAACCATAATGATAAAGAAAAGAACCTCACAAGAAGAATGATCCAGGGTTGCAAAAGTCAAGGGAAAATGTCACCATCATTATTTTTTAATAAGGGACGAGTGAAGCTGATGGGCGCAGGACCTGTTGCTTTATGAACAGGAATGCATGCGTCTGGTAAGGACCTGGATTTGCCAAGTGCACGGCTGGCCTGGAATTAGACTCCCCTGTGGCATTCAGGTCAGCTTTTACACCCAAGTAGTTTACGATCTGTGACAATTTTCAGCAAAATAGTATGCAAGCACTTAGGAACAATTTAGAGAACCGGAATCCAAGCAGAATCCGAGTAACGAATGTTCTCAGTGGGGAGGCATCTCACATAGTTGTAGAGTCCTAGAATTTTTGGAGAGAGATCAGACTTAGAAATGAGTTTGATCTGAGGTAGTTGATCTTAGAATATCTGCCACTCATCTTTAACTGACTGCTGCTTCTCCTCCCGTCTTCGGAGAAAACGTGACCCTTCTTCATTCTCTTGATAACCCTCAGCATTTGCATCGTTCAGCTTATTTAAACGTGCTAGTCCTGGAATCTTTTTCCAGAAATCTTCCCTGTTCCATCTTCTTTCATCTTCTCTTCCCTTCCTGACGACTCTTCCTTCTGCGGATAAAAGTGCAAATGGATCTTTTCGTTCTCTGGCAGCGGTTGTCGGAGTGTGGTTCATAGACCACACATGCCAAGTCTCTTGGGGTCAAGTTCACACTGGGACACACTTCAGGTCTACGAATCAGCACCTCAGTCGGGTGTAGTTGAAGAGCTTTCCTGAAACTATCTAGGTAGTTAGTTTGACATCGAAGGTAGCACAGCCCCAAATTCCTTGTTTTTTCCCTAGCCTATTCTTTCTGCCTTTTGAAACCCACCTCCTTCAACGTGCACAATGTCAAAATCTGTGAACTCTGTCTCTGCTTTTCTCAGTGATTTTTTCCTTTGTGTGCTGTTTTCCTCTTTTATCTTTATAGATATAGGCATGGGAAGAGCTTAGAATTTGGGGTTAGAGTGGGCTTTGCTTTCCAGCTTCATGGCTTAGTGCCTGTGTGATACAGGACCACTCATTTCTCTCTGGTAGGATGTCTGTCTTGGAGGTTGGCATGGCTAGCAAGTGGCATTTTTGATTTGGAAGCCAAAAAGTAGTTGTTTTTGCTCTGAGTCTGCCTCTCCCAGTGCCCTGGTGGAGGATTTGGGAATTACACCCTTTGCCGGGTTTATGGCTGCTGGGTGAGAGAGCCACGAGATGAACTGCCTGCCCCACACACCCACGGTCCTTTCCTGCAACAAATCATGGGCGGTTTGGCATCGCAAGTCCTGGAAGAGAGAAATCCCCTCTAGTGAGCCAGAAAACGCAACAGGATCTGTCTGAGATGGCTAGAGATAGGTGTGTGATCCACTTTACCCCCTACCAGAAAAAGATTCTTTCCTTGACAGCTGGAGAGATCAAAGGTCTGAAACCATGGATACAGGGAGATGAATGGCGTAATATTAATATTATGTGAATTATATAGCTTGTAGCATTTAAGGTCAACATGTCTAATTTCCTCTGTCTGGGAACCCCCAGCCAGCCATGCGTAGAGAGGAATTCCAATCACAGGAGTCTTCAACTCCAAGGAGACAGGTAGCCATTACCTGCCTGTGAGCAGCTGTGCCATCCAGGCTTTAATAGTCTGCGATACATCATGTCAACAAACAGGGGAATCTGCAGGCTTGGGGAGTGGGGGACTAAATCCCTGGACTGAGGAAGACTTACTGATGAGCCAGTCTGGTAAATGGGTTTTTCAAGAATCATCCTGGAAGAGATGGACCACACCTCTTGAGTGAGAGCAATATGAGGGTCTAGTATGTCACCTGTTACTAAGAAAGGGTCCATGTTTTGTCCTAAGCCAGGGTATGAAGTATAGTCATTCATGTTGTGCAGAAATGTCACAGGACTTGCAGCTTTGGGACTTTCAAAGGAAGGGGTGGGAAGATTCCATGAGATGTGTGGTGCTGGTGTGGTGTGTGGTCCAGGGCTTGGGTCAGAGAGCTTCAGCCCCCATGGGAGGTTGTTTCATTTGGGACAACCCTGCCAAGGATTCATTTCATTATATGCTTTCTGTGGGCCTTTCATGGTTCTTGTTTTCTTATTTTGACCATGAATACATTTACTGATTTTTAAAATCTCCACCACTGTAGCTTTTCATTGATAAAATGTTTACTATCCTTATTTTTAATTTTTCTTATTTTTTATTTTTTTGCGGTACGCGAGCCTCTCTGTTGTGGTCTCTCCCGTTGCGGAGCACAGGCTCTGGACGCGCAGGCTCAGCGGCCATGGCTCACGGGCCCAGCCGCTCCGCGGCATGTGGGGTCTTCCCAGACCGGGGCACGAACCCGTGTCCCCTGCATCGGCAGGCGGACTCTCAACCACTGCGCCACCAGGGAAGCCCTATCCTTATGTTTTACAGTTCTTTTTAAAATTAGCTTTTAACTTTTTTCCATGACTGTTTCTTTTCTATATGTTTTCTACTTTTATATTGTCTGTTTTTATCTGTTTAAGGTGTTGCTCTATACTTTCCCTTCTTCCCCTGGGTAGACTCTCATTGATTTACCAAAATAGCTCTCCACGATGAATCAGAAGGCTCACAGGGTATAATCTTCTAGGTTATAAGGCTCCAACTAAGAGAACAAGTTTGTTTCTTGACACCAAACATTATTCATCCTCTTAATTTCAAGCCTTTTAGCTTGAAATCCATGGTCTGTGATGAAATGGAAGCAATTTCTCTGAGCCTTACTACTCTATCTTAAAAATGAAGATGATGAGATCTACCTCAGAGCCTTGTAATGAAGATTAAATGAGATATATACATCTAGCACAGGAGCTAGAAATACGAGATGCTTAATAAATGTAATTTCATTTCTTTTTCAATTTCTGTAAAACTCCAGGGAACATTAGTAAATGTCTAGGTATAAAAAGAAGATGATGATGAGTTTGGTGTTAAGTTTGAGGTACTTTTAAGCCATTCAAGTGAAGATATCAAGTAGGCAGTTGGAGTTATGGGTATAAGGCTCAGAAAAGTCTGAGCAAAAGGTCTTCAGCTGAAGGGGTCTTCAACATATAGAGGCAAGTTGAAGATAGAAGGTTGCGTATGGAGTCTTAAGTGACAAGGAAACCTGGGGCCTCACAATTGAAGGATTGTCAACACTTAAAGTCTTTTGGGTAAGAATAAAATAGAACCCCCAGGAGTAGGAGAAAAAGGAAATGTGTTGTGGAAGCCGTGTCACGCATGTTTTTTTAAATTAATTAATTTATTTATTTTTGGCTGTGTTGGGTCTTCGTTGCTGCGTGCGGGCTTTCTCTAGTTGTGGCGAGCGGGGGCTACTCTTCCTTGCAGTGCGTGGGTTTCTCATTGCTGTTGTTTCTCCTGTTGTGGAGCACGGGTTCTAGGCGTGTGGGCTTCAGTAGTTGTGGCACGCGGGCTTCAGTAGTTGTGGCTCACAGGCTCTGGAGCACAGGTTTAGTAGTTGTGGCACATGGGCTTAGGTGCTCCGTGCCATGTGGGATCTTCCCAGACCAGGGCTTGAACCCGTGTCCCCTGTATTGGCAGGGGCATTCTCAACCACTGCGCCACCAGGGAAGTCCCCGCATATTTTTAAGGAGGGGATAAGAGTGTCTTTCTGACCACCAAGGAAGATGAGAACTGACCATTGTCTATTGGCTTTAACTTCTTAGTGGTCATGGTTGACAGTTCCCAAGGGTTTTCTTGGACGAATCATGGGGTCGGAAGACTCCACTCCCTACTCCCACAGAACTGAGATATCTTTCCTCTGACCTGGCCAAATATTCAACTTTTATACTTCTAATGTGATTTTTTCTTTATGGTTTGTAATGATAGTTGTTTGTACTTAGCCTCGTTTCCATAATAAATTATCAGTTTCCTGAAAGCAGAGGTCATGCAAAGTACCATATAAATCACACCTAGTAAGTATTTAACAGTTCAGCTTCAGAATCGTGGGTTCTCCCAGAACAAGGCATGTTTCTTTGTCTGTTCATCCGTCCATCCATCCATCCGTTCACTGAAGAGTGCTTTATTTACCAACTCCATACCACGTGCCAGGCACTATTTTAGGCTATGTGAATATAGTGGTGAACAAAAGATATTCCTTTTATGCATGAAACTTACATTGTGGTGGAGACATGATAAAGAATAAATACATATTCCGAGTGCCTTTAATGTCTTGTTTCTCACAACAACCACATGGCATAGATATTATACTCGTCCTATTTTTTTTTTTTTTTGATGAGAAAATGGAGGCACAGAAATATTCAGTAACTTGCCAGGGTCACCAGGGTCATCAGTTCATTAGAGGTGGATCTGGGATTCAAACCCAGGCATTTTGACTCCCAAATCCAGGCTGTTAATCACCCCACTGCACTGCAAAATGTTTGGCATAGAGTAAGCTATTATTATTGTTATTAATACTAATGTTATTAATAGCAATTATTCCTCAGCATAGGGATCTTTTATCCCAATTCAGATAAGGAAACAGATCCCACCAAATTATTGGCAAAACTGAATTCAGAAGCCACATTTCCATGTTCCCAATCCAATGTTTTTCCCTCATACAGTACCTCTCCTTTAAGGGAGGGAGTCTGGAGGGGTGAAGAGGTAGAAGAAAGGTGGAAGGATGAAGGAGTGGGCAAAGAGAAAGAAGGATGTGTGGAAGAGATGTAGGAAGGAATTAAACCTGTTTGATTTGGGATTTTTGACGCTAACAAACTATGTCTACTTTTTCAGGTTTTTCCCCTATATTCTCAAGAGGGAATATCCTTAAAATAAGAATATTTCCATGCACAGTAATCATATTCCATTTCATAGACTAGCAAAAGATTTCAGGAGCTAGGAGACCCTAGCTAGTTAAAAGTAAAAGACTATATTTTGGAAAGGACATTATTACTGGCATTTCTATTGTGAAGGCATTGGTTGGAAGATACAGTAGAAGTTTTGTTTACCAACAGCCAAGTCTTTGAGGAGTGTATGTACGTGTGTGTGTGTGTGCACACGTGTGCACAATGTATATAGGAGTACGTACTTATTTTATAAAATCCTGGTAATGTTGAGTTTACTTTGTGTATATGTTTTGGGGGAGAGGATGCTGAAACATTTCTCGGGGATGGGAAAGTTTTTGTACTTATATGCATGGCCGCTCTAATATCAGGCACCATATTTAAGCATCACAAATATACACTAAGCAAGGGACAGATGCACAAGGAATTTAAGCAGAGTTTTTCTAAATGGCAAATAATTAGAGGGGAACAGATGCCTATGGGCAGCAAAGGATGAAATGAGGTACCAGGAATTTTAAAAGGGAGATGGAAATACATATGTAGAATGTAGTTGCTCTCAAGGATGTTTAAGCCTAGAGGCTGTTCTTTCCCAAAGTTCTCTGTTTTTTGTGGGTTTTGACATTAAATTTTGTTCTCTCTTTACCTATATTCCCCAAAGAAATAGATCATGCTAATCATTCCAAAGTGGAACAGATTTTCTTTCGAACCTCAGTTTTGGGTGACTTTGTGGGTTGCATCTCTTTCTTCTCTCTCCCCAGGGCCGTGTCTTTTCACAGGACTGCCAGGATATGACATTTCTCACAGTGTCACTCCTCATTATTTATTATTTATTCCCCATCTACTTCCAAAAGGGTTTTTAGCTAGCCTACCAATGAAAGACGCCCACAAATGTGATTTTTTCCCTTGATGTGCCTTTTAGGATGGACACACCCTCCTTTGGAACAGTCCTGCTGTCCAGTGGGTTGTGTCCATCTGAGAACTCTTCTGCGTAGTCCTGAGGTCGAAAAGGAAACAGATCTCCAAGAATAAAGTAGAGAAGAGCATGAGGCATTTCCCGTCTTCCTGTAGAGTGGTAGTTTAGACAGCAGGGCCACGGAGCAGAGCGATTCAGCAACCCAGCAAAGCCGAACGGTAGCACCTCATCATTATCCTTCAGTTTGAAATTTACCTGTTGTGCTCATTGTAAAAAAAGAAATGAAATCTCTGTAATTATATTGGAAGGGGGAGGAGATCATGTTTTAGTTCCTTTGATCTTGAGCTAGAATAGGCTCTGCTTTTGGAAATTTAATTTGAAAGAATCCAACGTACACATCTGCTTTTTGTACTGCAAGTTCTATTGAGCTTGGAAATAGAAATTTATTAATGCAAATGTGTAGAGACTGTTCCTTGAGGAAAAAAAAATGCATTCAAAACACAAGGTGATCCTTTCTACATAGCTATGGAAGATTTTAATAAATACGTTCTCCGTGTTTCTTCTAGAGTTCAGGGATGGGGTTCCTTGTTAACAACGACTAAGCTTTGAAATTACAGGACGCTTTGGGGAACAGAAAGATTCATGATTACTTCAATATTTAAAAGTTTCCGAAGGACAAATTAGGTGGATAAGAGATGAGAAGCAGACTGAATCCTCAAAAGAAAGAAAGAAAAAAAAAAACCAAAAACAAGTGCGTCATCAAACCATTTTGAGAACATGTTTGAATTGATGGTAGGGTCCATGCTAAGAGACAAAGCTTTCATTTCAACGAATCCAGTCTGCCTAGCGTTCTGGAAAATTGCCTTTGCCTGTAAATGGAATGGCATGCAGACTTTAGGTAGGACACTTTCTCACCCAACTTAGCCTGCACTCTTTATTTTCGTACCATTACATGAAACTGCACATAAATGACACGTGACTTAATCCTTAGAGTGGCCGAATTGCATGGTCTATTTTGATTAACTTTTTCTTGTTCTCAGTGTAAAATTTCCAGTAAAGCCTAAAATGTCGTGAGCATTTTGGGACATAAATCCCTTAAGCTATTTTGTAGTCATATAGTTGTCCTTTGTAGGGTTTGAGTGCTTTCCTAAACTCCTTCTCATCTCCAAATGGGCAAAATAAATTATAAATTGCTGAGAGCATTCAATCACTGGATGAGCAGTCCCTCTCCTAAAGCTGGGGAAAGTATCCTTTTTCAGTTCTTTGAGTAAATGGAGGTGATTCCTTCTCATATTTGTGCTCTATAACAGATCTCAAAAACTTGGTTATAAATTACCCAGGCTTAAGAAGGAGTTCATGATGAAAGACTATATTGAATTAATAAAACCAGTCTTTCTTTTTCTGGTGTGGTGTAAAGAGATTTTTTTTCCCAAAGGTAGTAGGTAGGTGGGCTTCAGTGCATTCTGTTGGTTACTTGTTACTTTCTTCCCCACTGAGTTTTTTGTTTGTGTGTGTGTGTGTGTGTGTGTGCTTCTTTTAAGGAACAGAAAGGTGAAAAGCCGCAAAGAGTTAGGCTGGGAATTAGGAATTCTGAGTTTAAAACTGGGAGCTATCCTAACGTGTTGTGTCGGAGTTGGTGTTTCAGTTGTATTGCCAGGATAGCCCGTGACCCTTGCAAATGTACAATTTCATTTGGGTTCAGTGATTCCTGGATGAGTCTGTGACATAGGACGCCAAAGGCCACAGGGGTTATTTAATACACAAAATGTTAGGACAGAGTTGGCTCCCCAGAGTCTTCTGAGTAACAAGGATTTCATCTGAACCCCTTTTCGGGGGGGACCACGGAAAGTACTGCTCCGCACTTCCAGTGAATCAGTTTCTAACCTTTACATCAAAGGATGACTTTGTCCAGCTCCCCACATCTCCCTTCCTCAGAGGCGGGAGACCCCCAAACAAAATTTCTATGTCTAACGGCAGACAGTTGGGGTGCCGTAACCAAGCAGTCACCCTTAAAAATTAATGAGCTTAATGATGGTTCGGAGAAGCGATCGCGCTGGTGGTCGGGGAGGGAGGGGCCGTGGGGATGGCAGAAGGAAGAAGGCTGGACTCCTCGTAAGTGACAATGATGGGAGCCCCTGTCCTTATCTCCCCTCCCCAGTCTCCCTTCCCACTCCCTCCCCCCAGTCGCCAGCCCTTCCATCCTCCTCTCTTCACAGGAGCCACAGCAGATAGAAAGACAGGGCGATTATGAAGATGTCAGTTGGAGCGTAGGCAGGCGAGAGGGGAGCAGCGCTCCAGATGAGGTCCGGGGGGGGGCCGAGGAGGGTCACTCATGGACGACCGTGTGTGTGTGTCTGACAGACTGTGAAATGGTGCGTTGTTGCACGGCTGCGCTGCACCTGGGCCCTTCATCTGTGATTGATTGGTTTGGTCATGTGTAATGGTCCCATCTGCTCTGTGTTGTTTTTCTTTTTTTACTTATAAACACCGTTCCCAGCGGCTGAGAGAGGATGAGCTATGTTTTGTCATCTTCACTTACACTTTAGCTCAAAAAAATGGTCAAGTAGGTAAGCTCTAAAGTGTATCCAAGTAATGTAGCAGCAAAGTCTGGGTTTCCCCCTTTGCTTGGGGGTTTGTGTGTGTGTGTGTGTGTGTGTGTGTGTGTGTGTGTGTGTGTGGTGTGTGCGCGCGCATGTGTGTGCGCCCTCCTGCGCACGCGTGTGTGCCTGGAGTTTTCATGCTGCCTGTTAATATCCGAATAGTTCATGAACCACAGAAGACCAAAAAATTGCAGAAATGATTTGCACAAATCTGTGACTCTTACTGCAGCGGGGAGTTGTTTTTTTTTTTTTGTAACGGAGCCAATACTTAATTAAAACCGCTGACATCATGGTGTTATAATTAAGCGTGGCATTAATTAAGCTGGAATAACGATTTTTTTTTTATTAAGAGCTGCTTCTATTGTATAAGACCGTTATCGGCTAAAACCAAAATAATTTTAAAGCAAAAATGAATTCCCTCTAAACAAGCCCTTTTCAACTTCCCCAAAGTCCGGCCTCAGGACTGTCGTCATCAGGGCTGTGTGTGTGTGTGTGTGTGTGTGTGTGTGTGTGTGTGTCTGTGTCTGTGTGTGTGTGTGTGTGTCTGTGTGTTGGGTGGTGTTGGGATGGGGGACGACGAGTACAAGTGAAATTTGTTTTTTTTCACCCAAAAATGCTGATCGGCTCCTGGCATTCTGATGGCTAATTATGCATCGGAGAGCTTCGACAGCTGCATTCATCATCATAAAATGTAATAATTAATGACATTCCAACAAAGAAAAATATGCAAATGAGGACTCATTAGCATTTTCATATTCAGCTTTGATAATGCTTTTGCTGACAAGGTTGTAATTAATGAAAATTCATGTCGCAGTCAGGAGATTGGATCGGTTTCATTCCGCTCACAATTCCCAAATGCTTGCATTATGGAAAATCGGCAGCTCTGCCAACTTTTCAGGGAAGAAAAAAACACACACACACACTAAAAGCACCAGATGCAAATTAATGGTAGGGAGTCTTTAACTCTTTAAACCACCCCCCTAAATTTCCATCATAGGAAACATGTGATGAGTTTTAGCCTAAGAACTAGATTCTTTTTTTTTTTTTTTTAATAACAGCCCTGAAAGTACTTTTATTTGTGACCCAAGTATGAGAATTTCTGGCAAACTTTTTTTTGTAATATTAAGGAAAAAACCCTCTACTTTTCCCCCTCTTTTCTTTTCCCTTTCAAGACTATTTAAATTTACGTAGTAAAACATGTTAGGACAGCCAAGCCCCAGCGTGTTGTGTTCTGTCCTCTAGCTGGCAAATTTACGGCACGACAGTTTATTCATCCTCATGCTTTTTGGAGACACCTCATCACGTATTTGTGCTTCGATCTTCCGGTGCCTCCCTCCGTGTGCTACCCATAAGGTCGAAAGAAAAGCAAGTATTCTGTTTGTCTATTCAGGGTGAGTTTTTTTTTTCTTTTTTGGACGATTTTTTTTTTCTGTGCTTTTTCTTTTTAATATATTCCCTTTGTGGTTTAATGTAAGAGTTTGGGAATGTGCCCATAATTCTCTCACTCAACACTTCAGGTTTAGTGTTGGGCTTCAAACGTAATTTTAAGAGACCCTGTACAATCCAAATGGATACCCAGAAACCCCAGAACCAGAGAGATATGGACAAGCATTCAGTACAGAGAGCTATTAATTTATAAACCCTCTGTGTGTTGCTTTCGGAATGTGTGACTGGAGATTGGCAAATAACCACTTTGTGCCAACCTGGTACCATGATTTGTTAGACTAGCCTAAAGTTAAACCGAAACTTCTATCTCACTCTTGACATTAGAAAGAAAAAACCTAAACATAGTTCTGACTGGATGTAAGATTTGATCTTCAGGTTGAAAAATGATTATTACTACGTCAGATCTTTTTGCTGAGGCAGATGTTTAAAAAAAAAAAGGTTTGTATAAGGATTAAAGGAAAGGTTTGCATAAGGGGAGAATGAAAGCATATTTCTTTAAAAATTGTCAAATTAATAAGCATTGTTACTCTCAAATAATATAAAACAACTTCAGGCAGTTCCTAAGATGCAGTTTCCTGTTTATTTAAAGTTAAGTTATAATTCCCCAAGTTGCTAGCCCAGCATAAAGAAAGAATATAAATATGCCTTGTTAGGGGAAGGTAGAAACTTTGATATGCTAGGTTTTATTTTTTAGAGTATCTCAGTGAAATAGAGAGTATCATGAGCTATTTAATGAGAATTTTAAAGTGAATCTTTTTTTCCTATTATGCAATTAAGAATGACTAGATTTTTATTACTTATTAATCTTTTAGAGATCTGAGAAACAGAATTTTATTTCAATTTCTTGCTTTTTCCAACTTTCGTCTTGTCACAGTTTGTATATGAATGTGTGAGTGTACACACATGTTGTGTAAATGTCTGTGTGTCAGTATCTGGAGATTACGGTGAGTGAGTCTGTCCCCTTTCCTTTAAAATCTATTGTGTTAAAATAGCAGGCAGAAGAAGGTTTTTTTTCTTTTAGTTTACTTGTTTTTGATGTGGGCAAACTGCCCATCCAGATGGTAGAAATTCACCTGTAAACAATCTGAAACGATAGGTTAATTCTGACATTTTATATAACTTCTTTATTTTCTTTTCGTACAGTACAACTGAGTGCAGAGTAACTACTCAAGATGATGTTTCCTCACCACCAACCCCCTTTTTCTTTTAAAGCGTTTCCTGCTGTGATTGGTTCTCCCCCTGCCCCAAATCAGTATTTTGGGCTCAATTAAAATCTGTGGCTTTAGGCACTTTGCTGTTCTTGTCAAAACCACATCTGATGAAATCTTTGACTGCTTTTAATATGTGTAAATGAGGAATTGATGGGAGAAGTAAAGGAACAAGTGTCGATCAGCAGGTTAGTGGTGGAGAAGCAGATCATTTTAATTGTGGAAGCTCAACGATCCTCTGGCTTTGATAAATTCACTGTTAGTTTTCTCCTCCCACCAAATTCACAACTCCTACCTTTCTCAGTAATGCCCAGCCTGGTGTTAGCAACCGGAATCCTGAAATTTGGTTTTGTTTTCAGTGTGGTTAGCCTCTGGTGGCTTCTGTGCCTGAGCAAACTGGAGATGCTTTGAAATGATTTGTTGACCTGTTATCAAGGAATCCCGTTATTTCTCAAAGCAGGTTTTGGGGGTGTTTACACAGTAGAGCATGAAAGGGAAAGGGAGTATTGGAGATTGTTTTCAGTCATAGTAATTGTAATCGTACTGTATTTACAAGTTCCTTTTGAATGCTATCCTCTTGTTTTTATTTCTAGAAAAATCCTTTGTTTGAATACATTATTTCCCGAGTTGTTTACATAATAAAGATGGCTCTAGGGGCATCTTCCCTGGTTTATTCCCTTGGGAGAACATTTTTGAAAGTGATCCACTAAGATTATACCTGTTCAGATTTGGGACCCTAGTCGTGGTACTGTTGGCTGCTTTTTCTGTTTCCTGTTTTGCAGATGTTAATTCCTTTGGGTAATTTTTTTTAAGTGATGAGATTTTCACTGTCCAGCAGCAAGCCACGTTTCCTGGAGTTACTGAACTCTGAAATAGGAAACCTGTGGGGGATCAGTTTTACCCTCCCCAGAAGCTGTTGCTTAAATCAGGGAGAATTACTGCCCCATGACTGAGAATTTTAAAGGAGTTGTTTCACTAAAATATCCACAAGCTTTCTTTCAGGTATTGCAACAAAATTCACATGTGTTTGTGGCCCATGAAGCCAGGATTCCTGGCAGGATTCTCATCCAGTTGCTTCTCCTGTTTCCCTTGCAAACTTTCCCATTGGTTGGGGTCTGTGGAGAGATTTCAGTGGCTGGCTGGTGGAAATGTTTAGGAGAACATTTGCGTATCAAAACAGCCTAGATATTTGAAAAAAAAAAAAAAAAAAAATGTTTATCTGAGAAAAAAAGAATCCACTTAGGATTAGGAAGTCACTGCTTTAAACATTTTAAAAGCATTTGTGATTTCCCGGAGTATATTATGCACGAGTAAGGCCTAACCTGACATTCAGGGGTCATGCCCGCATCCATATTTTTAAAAAGCTTATAAGATAATGAACATTTTGCTTAATGATTAAGATCTGTACCTATATGTGGTGTAAAAATTCCCCCCAAATTAAAGGACACAGATATATCCAAAAATTGTTTATGATTTAGTGAACCTATGAAACAAAAGATGCAGGGAAAGTGCCTCCTTCTTTTCCTCCTTTATGTATTTTTCCCCCATAAAACCCAATTGTGTTGCTGTGTTGTGACATTCGGTTCTACTGGAGTCCATGAGCTTTCTCTTTTTATTTATTTATTTATTTAACATCTTTATTGGAGTATAATTGCTTTACAATGGTGTGTTAGTTTCTGCTTTATAACAGAGTGAATCAGCCATACATATACATATATCCCCATATCTCCTCCCCCTTGCGTCTCCCTCCCACCCTCCCTATCCCACCCTCTAGGTGGTCACAAAGCACGAGCTGATCTCCCTGTGCTGTGTGTAAGCTTTCTCTTAATGGTGACGATTTAAATATCAGATCTTCCTCTTTTTTTCTTGGTAAAGAGTTTAATGTGGACATACTGGTGTTCAGATTATTAAAGTTTTAACTGCATTACACTGATAGGTTGGAAACAGCAAATATAAAACTCAGGGCAGGCCAATTTTGTTAACAGCGTAGGGGCTGAACGTTGACAATTACTGTACTTAAAAATCCCTCGGATCAGGTGTTATTTTGCCGTCTGGACATTTTAATTAGTAATAAAAATGTGGATCTGGATACACAGAAATAGGATCTACAGTACACAACGGCCCGATGCACTCTGTTGGTGTTGAGGTGTGCCTGGCTACATTTTGTGTGTGTATGTGCTCGTGTGTAAGTGTAATTGTGTGTTGAGTATGTGTTCATTCCTCCTAGTAAAGCCAAGCATAGGATTCTATCACAATACCAAAAAACGTGGCTACTTTTCTTGAATAAGAAGTGAAAATGTGTAAAAAGTGTACTTATATTCCTAAGTAATACTTGCCTATATCTTTTTAATGGTCATGCTTCCTCGTGTAATATATGGTATGGCATGTCAGTACAGTGCTGACATTAGAGGTAGGCTTGGGCAAAAGATGTGGCTCCTCCATTTCATAGCTGTGTGCCCTCAGACAAATAAATTAACCTCTCTGAGTCTCCCTTTTTTCTTACGTATAGAATGAAAGTAATGATAATAATTATGATACCTATCTAACAGAATTATGATGAAGCTTATAAGAGCATGTATGTGAAAGCACTTGGTAAAATACAAAGAGCTGTAACAGTTGATTTTTAATACAAGTTGCCAGTCATAACCCACATAAGCATCTTCGTAATTCAATAAATTGTCTCATATTAAAAAATAAGGAGATGCAAATATAAGAGTACAGTAACAAATAGTAACTTTAGGACCACCAGAAAATATGTTCATAATTTTAAACATAAAGCAAAGTGATCCATTTTTATAAAGTATCTGTATATGCTCTTTGAAATAATGTTATTCTTAATTAAGGCAGACGCGGGTACATTTGAGGGAAATAGTGACCCTCTGGAGAAATGGAGACTGAAAATAGTTTAGGGAAATGAGTCTTAGTGTCTTCTCGTTCGGAAAGATGCATACGTGTTTCTCTTAATCATTATGAATTTCTTGTTTGTAAACCAGTGTGAATACTTAAACGATAGTCATTATTGTTTAGAAAAACCTACCATTACAATTTATACACACACAGACACAAACACACTCACACACGCATCATATTATATGTAAATTTGCTCAAGAAGGCATTCTCCCCAGGAAGTGAGGGTGTTGATAAAATTGATGTTGGACACTGGACCAGATGAGTTTGGATACTTCTGTAGAAAGCTTTTTCTGTTTTTATTACAAGTTCAGTTCTCTTCCTGAGAATTCTTCGGAAAGGATTTGTTTTCTTTACTGAGACGAATGGTGTCATGGAATACTGTGGTCTAATGATGCTATTTTGGTCATTTCATTAATTTCATCTTCTTCTCCCTTAAAGTAATAAATGCATACCTTGATTATAATACAAATTATATTTACATTACATTGTTTCTAAGAACAAATATTTATTTTTATAGACAACCTGGTTTTAATCAGTGTCTTAGAAAGCTTCTAAGACTTGTCTCTGGAACATGGTATTAGCAGAAGTAGGCAGTTTTTTTTTTTTTTTTTGGTGAGGTGTTAGGGGGAGCTAAATTCAACCAAGGCAGTCTTCAGTTAATTCATTAATCTGGTAAATATTAAGTAAACTACAGAAGAAACAGAAACGTGCCAGTTGTGACTATACAGCTTTTCAGGTTTTTTGGACTTGAAAATGGAAACTGGTTTCATTTAACGTTCTATCAGTTTAATGTAAATGTCTCATTCTAATGACCAGTTTCATTGACATCTATTCTAATCTAGTGAACAGAGAGGCTCTACATATAATTTGTCTGGAAATTTTTGAAATGAGGCTACAGGTCCTCCTCTTTGAAGCTTCCTTTGATAAAAATGGCCTTGGGTGCCTTAACCTTCCAGAGTTCAGCATTGACAGTCAGGAGGTGAGAGAGAAATTGTGGGACTCCTTTAAAAATTATCCCAGAGAAGGGATTCAGCTACACATCGGGGGGACAACATTTAAAATTTATTAAAAAAGTAATTCAAAGGAAAGTCTGTAGCCAAACTCCTTAATTGTGATGCATTTGCTGAGTTCCCCTCTTCCATCGTCGGGCCTGCTCCGATGCCATATGGCCTACCATGGAACATTTAACTTGTCAGATATAATGGATTGTCCTGGAAGCAGATTTTTGCTTTGAGCATTCGGCTCCTTTCTTGCATTTCACTCTCAGCTCCAGGCTGCAGGATGAAGGATTGTGGTGGAAACGCAAAGAAGAGACACACAGTTGATTCCCCTTAAGAGAGTGACCTATATGCCACAAAATTTTACCCACGTAAAGAGGCATTATCCCCATCACTGGCCTTAGCAGGCTGCACGTCAGAATCATTTAAATTTGCCTGGACTTAACAAATTGTGTAAACATTTCAGAACTGAGTGCTTTGGAATAATAAACCATCATCATTTTAACTTATGCAGAAAGGGTGTAGCCACATCGGCCAAAAGATAAGTGTTATTTATCATGACCTACATGTAACCTATACCCCCTGGTTGGTAGATGCTGTAAATTAAGTTCAACTCTCAAATCTACCGAGAATGCTTAAAAAAAAAATCACCTGATGACGATGTTACATGGCTTCATTGTTTTTGTTTAGTGAATGAGGTGGGGTTGAAATGATCATTTAGGTGGATAGACAAGTAGCAGTTAATTATCCTACTAAGCTTTCCATCTTGAAACCTTCTGTTTATTCTAATGCACTTGAAATGAGAGATTGGACATCCTGTGGATTATTTAACTTTTATCTGTAAATGTAAAAAATACAGTATCTGAGGTTGGTTTTAATTTGTTGCTTTCATGAGGTAATTCATATTTTCTTTTCAATTTGTGATATTGTTTCTGAAATCAAAAGCTCAGAAAGGGCTAGGAGGAGTTTGTGACTTTTGCATCTATAGGATAACTTCCTTTAAAAGAATAAGCAGCACCCTTTCTACATGTACATGTACATACATAGCTGCGAGATACTCTTCTGGCAAAATCTGCTGTAACCCCAAAGCTAATATTATAATACAAAGACCCAGAATAGACAACTTACAAATAATCAATCAAGCACAAACCAGTGGGAAAATAAGTAACGTATGTATCTCAATTTAACCATAAAACGGTACATATTCGATTGCTCTAGGGTTACAAAAATTAATAGATTTGTATATGACACATGGAATTACTCTAAAAGAAACTGTCTATTGGCAAAGGGTAATTTAATACACTTCCCAAAACATGTGTGTTTATGTATTAGAAATTTAACATTTAATTTACTTCTACAAATTCATGTTTTCTAGATAATTCTTCATATAGATCTATAAAAACTACAGTGGCCTTGAAAACTGATATAACCTCACTTCTATACAAAGAAGAGTTACTTCTTTTTAATGAACAACTTTCCATGAAGCAGTTAAGAAATCTCTGTTAAAGTCAGTATTGAATAATAAAGTGTACTACTGTATATTTCTTACTAATCCTAAACTGAGCACATTTGTTTTATTGATGCCCCGATAGGATGATGTTTTCCCCCCTCTCTGTATTCAGATTTTGGTCAGGGTTAGTCCTAAATGAATTTGGGTGGTGCCTGGCCAGAGCCAGCTCTTGTTGGGGCTTGTGTGCCCTCTGCTGGCTCACATTGAAATGACTGGTATGTGGGGTTCTTCATTTCTTTTACTTTTCAAGGTTGGTTTTTTTTTGTTTTTTGTTTTGTTTTGTTTTGATATTTTTACACAATCAGATATTTGCAGTGATTATAAAGTTGTAGGTTAATACTGAGTATGGAAGTTAATTTGTTTTTATTTGGAAATGAAGGGGTTTTGTTTGGGGTTTTTTGGGGGGAGTTTGCTTTTGCTAAATAGACTCAATAGCTCAAATAGCATGTAAAGTATATGCCACTCTTTTTAAAAAATAAATTTACTTATTTATTTATTTGTTTATTTATGGCTGCGTTGGGTCTTTGTTGCTGTGTGCAGGCTTTCTCTAGTTGCGGTGAGCGGGGACTACTCTTCGTTGCGGTGCACAGGCTCCTCATTGAGGTGATTTCTCTTGTTGCAGAGCACGGGCTCTAGGTGCACAGGCTTTGCGGGCTCTAGAGCTCAGGTTCAGTAGCTGTGGCGCACGGGCTTAGTTGCTCCGCGGCATGTGAGATCTTTCCAGACCAGGGCTCAAATCTGTGTCCCCTGCCTTGGCAGGCGGATTCTTAACCACTGTGCCACCAGGGAAGCCCGTATATGCCACTCTTGAGTTATTAAGTGGTTGCTTTCAGGTGACCATTAATCGTATTCCCGTTGCTTTTGTAGATCCTCCTGGCCTGATTATACTCAAGAAGAATTCTTGTTTACTGAGTTGGAAATGGACTTGAAAAGGATAAATCATTGAAATTTTGAAACATGACTCCTTGTATGTAGTAGCTAATGCCTCATAGAGAACTCCCTTATAGGCTTGACTGTTTTCACTTGCTTTGTGAAGGAAAATGAGCCTGTATTTACACCCTAATGTTCTGTAAAGGCATTTTTGGTTTCCTTGCAGACCAAATTAAGCTATTCTCCCTGGCAGATATTGAGAATCAGAGTTTGAGTGGAACCTTTTTTTGTTTTGTTTGGCTGCTTTGGTTGTTTTTTATAGAGTGTAAGATGTTAACGGAGCAAATCATTGATGGTTTCAGGTCGCAGTACTAAGTTATACAAGGGCGGTTACAGAGGGAACATCTTGCCTCCCCGCCATTGCTTGGGTGGAGAGTATCCTTGGGTCTTGGTAGTGAAGACCAGGGCTCTGTATAATGAATATGCCTTTAAAATAGCAGCAATTTTTGTTGACAAGTTTCCATCAATTTCTTTATAAAATTAATTATGTATAAGTGATTTCTGCATCTCTCTGAAATGACTTGATCGAATCCAGGTGACTACTTTGTGGTGGATCGTTTAGATCTTTACAATTCTTTTTTTTTTTTTGCAAATTTCTCTAATTTGTAAGCAGATTCCATCAAAAAACTCCCAAATCATCTCCCAAACGTATGGAATGATCAAAGAACTTAGAGCTAGAGAGCTAGAGAAACTTAGATGAAATGTCATCTAAGTTTTTTCCAGTTTTCCATCTTTCCAATCTGAGGTACCAGTTACCTTAAAATTTGTTTTGGTTAAATCATGTAAGTGTTAGTTTTTATTTACTTTGTTTTGTTTAACATTGTCAAATAACTGCAAACTGCATTCTAACAAATACCCATTTCCCGCTAAATCTGTTCTAACGGTATCTGGCGTGGAATCTCAAATCTACGTCTTTCCTCTTGTCTCCTATTACCACACTGAGGTTGTGTTAGGTGCTCTCTCATTATTCCCATTATACCCCTGACTATGTACATTACTGGCTTTGCTCCCTAACATTTCACCCATCTAAACTCTTAACTCTTGGGAGTAACGTTCGTCGTTGACGTACCATCAGCCAACATGTGGTAGGTACACAGAGCTACCCTACAAATATTTATTTCTGTATCTCATGGTTTTTGGACCTCTTTCAAAGCTGTTCAGAGGATCATTTTTGCAAGCTTCAGAGCTGAAAATTGCTGTCTGTAAACATCTATTCCACGTGATAGATTTTATTTTCTTGCACAGTTTTGATAGGATGTGGTCACTGTTCTGACTACTCCCCTTCTCTCTCCTTCCTCCCTTCTGCCTTCTCCCTCATCATCCTTTCCTCTGCCTCTCCCCTTCCTTCCTATGGCCCCCGCCTTCCTCCCTTGATTTAGTCATGCTTGTATATTCAGTAATTGGAAGGTTTTTCTTAAACATCACAGTGTGGAACTTAGTGGTTTATGTAATTCTGTCTGTGAACCATCACCTTCCTTTAACAGGGGAATTGGACTCTGAGTAGTTTGGTCCTGTTTCCTTCCTAGCTTGATTGTCATGGGGCCATTCTTTTAAAGTTGATGTTGAAGGGCAGCCTCAGTGGTTAGCATTCTTCCTACTCTTTGTCTGCTCTGTGAATGCCCTGAGTTGTATTTTGAATTGTGGGCTGTTTCACCCCCAACTTCTCAGTACTGTATACTTAGGGAATATAAAACCTATATAGTCTAAGACTAGAGAAATGATTATCTAATATATTACAGATACATCTGTAGATGACATTTAGATTATCTTCTGTCTCGGGTTAGAAATGTTACTTATATACTTATATGTATATATAATACTTATTGTATCATACGTATGTGTAACCTGTATTTAAAATTTTCATGAGACCTCCACCTCCTTTATTTTTGTGCATTCTTGAGTATCATATCAAATGCATGTAATTTCTTTAAGAGATGATAGTGGTTATATTCTAATTGTTAGTCGTGAGCTGAGCTTGAAAACCGAGGCCATCTCTTACATGCCCTGGTGCTAAAATATGTAATTTTCCTACGTAGACACTTTATAACAAGCATAATACTAAACCTTTCCTCGGTTTTCTGTTCTGATATGCCAAATTCAGAGTTTGGTCATTATTATTTTTTACATTTAATATTAGTAAGACTCTGTTAGAACATCAGTTTAACGGGTAGCACATAATTTATTGCTAAAAGCAATTTGCACAGTGAAACGTAGCTGCTGATTTTCTTAAAATTTGCTGATTAATTCCAAATAATCGAGCCAGGCAACGAAGTCTTACTCATATGATATCGTCTGTGCTGCATCTGGCCAGAAATGCCATCGATCTCCTCCAGAGGGATCAAAGGACCGGATTCTCTCCCCCAGCATGGACTTGTAATGCCTTCAGTAGAGCGTGGATGTGGGGAATATATGGGTGGAAGGGCCCTTTTAGGTTAACAAACTAAGTCTGGCTCACTAGAGCTTGATCCTGGAGTCTAAAGGCGACCTCTGTCTTAGGGTAGAAAGGGAGAAGAGATACTTTCAGAGCAGTGGCCAGTGGGGCTGATAGAAGGAATGTCGTTTCACCTCCAGGACACTTACGTCTTGGAATTCTGTTGTTTATTAGGGCCATCTGCTTGGTAATGTGAGCTGAATTTCTTTAACACAACCAATCTTCATGAGCAGAGATGAACAAATGTAGAGGCCTAGCACACTGCCAGGAAGAGGTTTCTCTAACCCACAAAATGTAACTGTCTGAAAGGGTATTGGAGATCAACACTTGTTTACTTTTAAAAAATCCAATTAAATAGGTTGGATTAGATAGTCATTGATTTTTTTTTTTTTTTTTTTTTTTGGTTATCTACCAGCTTACCAGGTTTATGAGAGTTTCACCTAAAGTAACCTTGAAGGCTGAACCTGTTCACTTAAATTGGTTACTCTTATCTGTGGCTTGTTAGACTAACCAGTGGAGTTTTATTTTAAAAAAACAGAGATTCTGGACCACATTCCACTGAATGTAAGCCCCCTGGGGTAGAGAACCCAGGAATCTGTTTTAAGAAAAGTCTTACTGATGATTCTCATGATGGGCAGGGGTTTTGAGCCATAGAATTGAATTTCAGGAGATTGCTTTTCTCCACACCCATCCTGTATCTTCCTTTCCTCTTAAGAGTACAACAAAAATATTTTATTTCTGTTTGCTTTTGATGCCTTTCGTGTGTATCGCAAGATTGACCTTTTTCAGTTTTACATGAAAAACTATTACGTATTTCAAATAAAAAATAAGATTTCAAATGCATATGTTGTTTCTTCAGAGGCCCTCACAAAGTCTTTCATTGCCTTGGTTATACCCAGTCACCATAGGCACAAACTGTAATAAAAATATAAAATAGGGCAGGCAGAGCCATTAAGATCTTATTCACGTAAAACCAGTGGTAAGTTACGCATTAGAAGTAAGTTGACTGATTTCGGGGTTAGCCTTAGTCCCTCAGGCCCCTAGGGGACCCTTGTACAAATTGCTGATTCAGAAAATCATTACTCTGGTGGCTCAAGTGGCACTTTAGTGGCCTTAAAGAGTTATTTGACACACCTCCCCAAAGAGCTAAGTTATCCCCATGATTATGTTGATTAATTGCACACTCTGTGGAATTAGTGTTATTTTCAGTGAAAGATTTTCCTGCACTGGGAAAAGAAAGCATAAAACTCACGTGTTCTCATTTGATAATGTGTGCACTTCTCCTAAGAGTGACACCGAGGAAGAGGATGATTCTGGCTTTTGTTGGTCTAGGGTAGGTGAAATAATCTATAAGGCAGTACTTTCATTTTGCATTGAGAAGGTGATTTTTGGTGTCCCAGAGGGTGGTCACTCAAAATGTTTACCAGTTCTAATATTTTCATCCATCAAAGGACTCGAGAATGCCTCTTTGACTTACTACGAATTGAGGAGAGGGCTGTGCTACATAGTGAGAAAAAGACAGGTGGAATCATCTTTGTTACCACAATAGAAACCAGTAATACATCTGGAATACTCCAAGAAGAGGCGGCGTATTGTAAAAACAGGCTTTGGTACAGGAGTTGGTAATTTATGTTCTAGCTTCGTCTCTTAATATCTGTACAACCTCTCTTATTTGTTATAAGTGGGTTACCCTTTCTGAATTTTAGTGACCTCCTCTATAAAAATAGGGGTTGAAATGCCCATCTAAGGAATTCTTAGGATGTTGTTGTCTTAAATAATGTAAGTTAAATTACTTTGCACACTATATAGTGCTTTGCAAATGTGAGGGCTTTAAGGATAATTGAATATTGATTCTAACCATGTTCAGAATCGCCCCAAATACAGAGTTTGGGTGGTGCCTCGAGATACTCTTAAGTATATCTGGAATTTTGGTACACTCGCTGCTTTGAAGGCAATGCAGTGTCTGGATGAGATGGGGTGAATCAATGACAGAAAGCAGCCCAAACTCATAATTTTCTGAGGTCAGAGCTCTAGATCATTACTGAGTGTTCTACTTTGATGATTTAAGAACATCAGTGAAAGTGAGCACTGATGTTAGTCTTTCCTGGGAAAATGGCTTGGCCCCTATTTCCCATCATCCTTTGCTGCAAACTATGTACCTGATCACTTTTCCCCAAAATTTTCTTTCTGTTCTCAATTTAGGAAGAGGGGGATGAAGAGAATTTTCTAGGCTGTAGAATGACTATTTTATCTGCTGGAATTGAGTCGTAGCTCTTTTAGCATGACATTTATTAAATTTGGATTTTCTAAATGCCTCCTGGTATAGTAAGATTCTGCAGGAGAGAACCAGTGGTCTTCTCTGAATTTTAGAAATCAGGAGAATAACGTCAGCTTCTGATTTCTTGTAAACCCAGACTCCCACCTCCAAGCTAGAATCAGGGAAAATTAAAGTTGACGGCTAGTCAGAACCACAAAGGTGTATCTGCATGGAAACATCACAACAAGACGAAGATGTTTTTAGGTCAATTAAAATAAAATTCAAATGTTAAACTTATTTATTTGGTAGAATATTACCAACATATATTAACCCAGTGCATGCTTTGAAATGTTAAGTTTTTTAAAGTGGTAGTTTCTCAGATTCCTCTGAACTTGTGTTAATAGGCAAAAAGATGGGACAGGTATGTGTATTCAAATAAATTTAGGAAAGATTATATTAAATGAAATTAAATGTCTCCACTGCAGGACTTCTCAGAGGCTTTAACATGCTAGGATACAGCGTATATTTCTACCTGTCAGGGAGGGATATAGACAGCTTGTAACATTTCCTGGGCCTTTTGACTTGCCTCCCTTTTGTTTTTTGGAGGCTGTTGTCGGGCTACTATCCCACAGAAGACACTTGTGAGCAGTGTTGTGTTGTCCTATAAATATATATATATATATATATATATATATTTTTTTTTTTTTTTTTTGCGGTATGCGGGCCTCTCACTGTTGTGACCTCTCCCGTTGCGGAGCACAGGCTCCGGATGCGCAGGCTCAGTGGCCATGGCTCACGGGCCTGGCCGCTCCTCAGCATGTGGGATCTTCCCAGACCGGGGCACGAACCCGTGTCCCCTGCATCGTCAGGCGGACTCTCAACCACTGCGCCACCAGGGAAGCCCCTATAATTATATTTTTACTTTCCCTCTTCTCTATGCATTGATATGAAGTCACGTTCTTCACATATGGAATGTGTAGAGATGCAGTTTGCTGCCATGTTTTTGTCAATTAGTTGTTTCCAGTTAACTTAGAGATGGTTGCAGTTTATTGTGTGACGTCACAGGTTCTGGTGTACATCATTTGCACAGCTTTAAAGTACCTAGAGACCTTTTAGGAATAAAACACCATGTAAATGTAAATTATCACCACCTCTAAGACACTTTCATTAATTTCATATCAAATTCATGAGTGTTTTGAGCTCTGGGATTTGAGTCTTCAGTATTGGGCTTCTCGCTTATTGGTAGATATTTTTTTTCAGAGTTTAAATTCCAGCAGCACAGAATAGTGCTAAGAGCCCAGCCATGGGAATCAAACTGGCAGGATTTGAATCCTGGCTCTAACGCTTACTGCCTTTGTGACCTTGGGCAGTTTTCTGTATCTCAGTTTTCTCATCTGTAAAGTGGTGTTTATATTACGTTGCCTCACAGGGTTGTTGTGTAGATTGAATGAAGCAATCTACGTAACCCTTTTGTGTAGCGGGTAATACATGACAAGGACTCAGGTATTCTTACGTGGGCAAGAGAGGAAAAGGCGGGCGCGGGAAAGATGAAAGAACTGTAAATTATAACCTCATGTATATTTTTGCAACCACCCTTCCCGTTATTGTTTAATGAAATACTCTTTTCAATATACCCCCCAAAATTATAGGGTAACCAAAGATGGCTTGGGGTTGGGGACAGGGACGACAGAGATTTATTCTGATTCACACGCGGTTGTGATGAGTTCCTTAGTCTGGTAGCAGGGAACAAAAGGCTGGTTCTTCGGTTTCCAGCATGAGGATTAGCCATGAAACAGCCTTGCTGGGTATTGTCCTACAGCATCAGATAATTTTTTTATCAAGGCTTTTCGTAGGATAATATGTTCCACTGTACAGGTGCATCTTTTTCAGTGGTGGGTGAAATACCTACCGTTTTTTAAAATTTATTTTTATTTTTTTTAATTTATTTTTGGCTGTGTTGGGTCTTCATTGCTGCACGCGGGCTTTCTCTAGTTGCAGCGAGCGGGGGCTACTCTTTGTTGCGGTGCATGGGTTTCTCATTGCAGTGGCTTCTCTTGTTGCGGAGCACGGGCTCTAGGTGTGTGGGCTTCAGTAGTTATGGCTCGCGGGCTCTAGAGCACAGGCTCAGTAGTTGTGGCGCATGGGCTTAGTTTGCTCCGTGGCAGAAGGGATCTTCCCCAACCAGGGATCGAACCCGTGTCCCCTGCAGTGGCAGGCAGATTCTTATCCACCGCGGCACCAGGGAAGCCTCCCTACCATTTATATGTAATGTTAAAAGTGGCCTTTTAAGAATGAAAGGCTACAAACCCAAACATGACCTTGTTGTTATCCTACTGGTCAACCACCCGTGGGATCATCCATGTCACAGCTTATCTCCAGAAATAGTATCATGGATAAGTTGTTCCTGCCTGTCTCTCACTCCTTCCAAATGGATTAGAACTGTCCAGGTGTAGTAATCTACTGAAGGTGATACTTCTTAGGTGTATCCCTGTGAGTTAATGAACTTCTGAGACCAATTTTTTCCTTCATGTAATATTTTCATTCTCATCCAGTTCCCATGACATTCCCTTACAATAGGATACCATGGATATATTGGAAGAAAAATTAGAAGTCAAATGGAAAATTATGTAAGAATATAAAAGTATTAACTTTAGAATTAATAGATATTTGTTAATCATACTCCCCCTAAATTAAAAAAAATTTTTTTTTCCTTATCCTTCGTGGGGCAGCAAGATAAAGAACAACTGAATCAATCGGCAAAAGGATTGGTCTTTAAAAATCATTGGAAGCAGCTTATATTTTCTGCTTAGCTTGAGTTTTTCGAGGGCAACAGAAGCAGCAAGTGACTCCTTTATTGATTGCCCATTGGTGCCATTTTTAATAATCAAATTTAAATATAGGTTTTAACAGCTGATGGGTTCAATTTGGACAAAACACGTGTTGACTTTCCTGATTGTTTGCTCACTGTAGATGCCGACTTGTTCTAGAGAAGGGGCTGCGCGTTGAGCTCCTTTGTCTCTAGAAGGATTGATTGACAGATGTTGTGTCTGCTCATTTACAGCGTTTTTCTTGCTTAATTTAAAAAATTGTGACATAGTATTACACGTTCCTTGTATACATCATTTTTGCAGAAGAAAGTTGTTTAGCCAATATGTCGACTTAGTTTATGAAATCCTCTCTTGTAGCTTTCATTCAGCCTTCAGTGTACCCCCATTAGGTTAGATTATTCGTTTCATGCACGGCAAATCGTCACCAGCAGCAAAATTTAACATTTGGTCCTTTTAGGTATAAAATGAATCAAATGCTTGATAAGATTTGTTCCTGGTGTATATTTCAGAATCTCCCCCGCCCCTTGGTGGGCATACAACAAATGTTACTAACGGGTACTTTTAGTTTTTAAAATATGGACAACAGTACTCCATGCAGTAAAAGACTTGAGCGATTAATGCTACCCTTATGCCTCTTTTGAGTAGTTTTAGCCATGGGGCTTGGCAGTGCCACCATTGTCTTGGTGCCAAAAAATGTCCGCAGCGGCTGTCGCATTCTAGTACCGGAGGGTTGTCTCGAAAATTCTGCAGTGAACACGCCGGGTTTGTTCATCACTGCTATCTCTTTTAAATATTGGAAAAATAGAATCTTGAGCTCTTTCAAAGCTCCGTTGTGATTGTGGGGACGGGGGGAGGTCGGTGGCGAAGGATGGAGGAAAGAAGCTGTCCGCGCCAGCCAGTGGGTATAAGTGACAAAAATCCATGCCTGACACAGAGTAAACACACATATTTAGGAGCTTTTGTGTTCGCGAGCACAGATAGTTACTTAAGAATCCTACTCAAACATGTTATCAGTGCTCTTGAGAATTTTATTATCTGAAACAAATGTTCCCGGACATTTTAAGCGGAAGACCGACATCAAGACCATAGCTAATTTTTAATGGACAATTTACACAAAAGATGTATATTTTTTTCCCTTGGAAATGAGGTGTCATTGTAAAATGGCTGCTTTTTGTCATTAGGAAATTAGAGGAGTAGATATGATAGGTTTGAGAAGGTGCTTGGGTTTATCCACAGTCCCTGATTATTTTGCTCCCAAACAGAGGTTTGGGCTCTGAGGACAGATTTATAGTTGAACTTGCGAACAAAAAGATGTAATAAAGTTAAAGGCTTACACTATCAGGATGAAATGTGTTCACTCAGGATCTGTGGAGCGATCTATTTGATGGTAAAAGTGGATGCTACAGATGAAATCTTTACAAGGAGCATAATCCTTAAAAAAAAAAAAAAAGGAAAAAAAAAGTGCACCTCCCAGCCTCCTGCTGGCTGCGCTGCCTCTTTGGTACCTCACAGACTTCGACAGAGTCCTGGACGGGTGCCCATTGATGTCATGGAAACACTCAAATTACTGAGAATGATTCATGTCTATGCTGGTCTCTTATCCTCCCCCACACAAACAGGAGTAGATTTTTAACCCTGACAACTTGTAATTTGCAGTGAGTTTATTTTTGTATCTGGATAAATATTTTTTAACAAGCAAAATTAAGATTAAGCAGTCTGTATGTGATATGATAGTAAAGAATGCTGGGGCTTTGCAGCCAAGAGTACTTTGGGGACTCTGTGCAGCGTGAATGCATACTCTGATCACCCCTCGCTCCCCTCCTCTCCCTTCCTACACCCTGTTCTTTCCAGTCCACCTCTCCCTCTCTTTATTGCCCTCCCTTCCTCTCTCTTCTCTCTCCCATTTATTCTTATTCATGTTCTCTCTCTCTCTCTCTCTCTCTCTCTCTCTCTCTCTCCCCCCTCTCTCACATCCTTACTATTTGCATGGACCCCTTTTACCTTTAAAAGAATGAAAGGAATAGACCTAACTTATATATATATATATATATATATATGAATTGAGACAAATCCTAGTAGGAAAATTCGTCTCTCCAGGTCTATGTGCTGGAGTTGAGTTGGGAAATAATGCCAGGTGGTGAAATTCTATAGGGGATAGCTTCAGTAATTTCTTCTAGAGAAAGACATAGATAGCCTTTCTTCCTTCCAGTTTTTGGAAATTACCAAAACAGGGCACTAGATGTTCAAATTCCTAGGAAGTCAGAGTAAATTCTACCTCATCTATCTTCTTTCTGTCTGTCTGTCTGTCTGCCTTTCTACTGACCTATCTGCCTTTCTATTTGCTAAACAAGTGAATATTATGTCAAAGTGAATCATGTTGTGGTTGTATGGAAGCTTTGTAGATGCGAGAGCTTCAGGAAGGACGTACATCCTTTGATAGCTCATAAAAGGTAGAGTTTTTTTCTGTTATCTGTTAGTAATATTTATAAAGAGAAGTTAAAGACTATAAGTAGCTTACATCTGACTTACACAGAAGAGTAAATATGTCTTTATGACCATTTATACTTCTGAAACAGGCAAATGCATCTATTCTTTAATGCAAAATCCTCATACAGTGAAAGGTTATTCTCTTAGACCTCCCAGGACTGACACTGCTTGAGATGGTGTCCTGTTTCATTGGAATTGAAACTGATATGGGCATTGATTTTCTACTTTGCACTGAACACTATACCAGGAGTTGGGCGGGGGGAGTGTTTTCCCAAGTTTGAGATTCACTGAAGTCAGTGGAAAAGGTAATACTGGGGAAGAGGGTTAATGTTAAGGCTCAGGTTTGGCTTTCTTCAAAATCATCTTCCATTTTACATATATAGTGACTTACATACAAGGTATGCCTTTGACCAGATATAAGATTTATCAAAGACACATTCTTTGTGTGGTGTCAAGAAGGCATACTCTAACAGCATTGTCATTGAACTAAAAGATCATAATGAACACTGTTACTTCTAACATTTATCTTAACTTGAGTCGAGGGGGGAAAACTTGGGCATTGTAAACTTCAAAGGATCCATTCAGCCCCTCAAAATACTAGTTTTGAATTTTCCCATTGGAGAAAAGAATAGTATAGTCCTGGGTAAAGAGGACAATGTACCTTAAGCTCTAGTCTTGAAGGAAAACAGTATCCTTCAGTCTTGGGTGGGGTGGGCTTTGTGTTCTGGGCACGTGGGCGGCACTAGCCCTTTTTAATGCCCTGGTATGGATTGTTTCCTGTAAGGACTCTTTACATGTCACTAGGTGTATTCTACTGCTTAGATCTCTTATAATGTGGTTTCATTGTCTTCCTTGCTGATTATTAAGGCTCAACACACTTTTAAAAGAAACAAATGAGCAGCCTTGATTTTTACCCTTAGATACGGCCAAATAGCATCTGAGCCTTTATCTATCTCTGCAGAGCAGTCTACAGATAAAAATTGGGTTGTTAGAATTGACACAAGACATTGACGTTCCATTATCCCTTGTTCTACTGGTAGAATCTGAAGCTGGGTTCAGAGTGGGCAATTTTTCAAAAGCCCTCTTTCCCAAATGTAAATTCCGTGATCATCTTTATCATGATGGACTTTACTCCTGGGAAAGGGAGTTTAAATAAAAGAGAGAGAGAGAGAGAGAGAGAGAGTCCCAGAATTTTGAATAGTTTCTTTGCTTTATTCACCATCTGGAGAGCCCTGATTGATTAGCTTTGGCCTCACCATTAAGTGCCAATATAATCAATGGGAATGACTAGGCTAGGGTCATTACATAGATAATTTGCCTGCTGTGTAAATAAAAATGAAATTGTTTAAATTTTGTGAGAGAGAAAGAAAGTGAAAATAAGGAATGACAATTTGTTTGTTAGAGAAAGTGGAGGCCATTGGAATGACAGTTTTTGGAAGTGTGGAGCAGTTTGGCTAAGAATAGGAATGAAGGATATTTTTTTTCCAGTTTATCATAGCCAGAGTGAGGAAGTGTTATTCCCTGTCTTGCTTGCATACATTGCCAGTAGTGCCTACTTTACGTATGTAAACATCGGGGAAGAGAAGTGGATGTCTGTTACCTGGAGGAGATTTTTTTTTTAAAGAAAAACACAATTTACACTTTTTTTGTTGTTTCTCTTGGCAGGTAAAACAGAAAGGGGCTCCTACTCATCTTATGGGAGAGAATCAAATTTACAGGGTTGCCACCAGGTAAGTGAGAATCTCGCGTTGGGAAAGGGTTGGAGAGAATGAACCTGGTAAATCACTTTGTTTTGTAAATTAGATGATGCGTTTTAGACTGTGGCACTAATGCACTGAGAATCTGCCGATGCCTGTCTCTTTTTAAAAAGTAATGAAATAACACAGAGCGTGGAAGTCATAAACACCTCATCGTATCAGAATTGTGTTCACTGGCTTGTTGTTATTTTTTTAATCCATCAGCCGGTACCAGTGGCACTGTTTGCAAACCAGCGATCTCGGGTAAAGTGGTTCTATCAAAAGAGTTTATTTGCAATTAAGAACTTAAGAATTTCTTAGCCTGGAAATGCTTCGTGCAGCCATGTGTCAGATCCTGGGTTCGGGTGGCTACTGCCCTAAATTATAGTTTTCATAGGGGCTGTAGGATGTTGTGTGAAAACAGGGTTGTATTGAGGGATAAAAATGTCTGTGAAAATATGATTTGTTGTCCCTTTTTGTTTCTGAATTGTTTTTGGCTGGAAGTCAAGGCCAGCAGGCTAACAGCAAAGCCGTCTCAAGGGAAGCATGCGTGAGCTAGAAAAATAAGAGTACTTTAATTAAATAATAAAATGCCAGTGTCATACAAAGGTATAGCGTGTGTGTGTGTGTGTGTGTGTGTGTGTGTGTGTGTGTGTGTGTGTGTCTGGGCACTCTGCATTTGCATACTTTCAACTCTGCAGAGAAAGCCCAGTTCTAAAAATACTATCCAGAGCCAGAAGTGTAAGCTTTGTTTCAAGACAATTGAGTTTTTATAGACGCTTTCTTTTTAATTTCAGTATCGGTACTAATCACATGTTTCAAATCTTATTATTATTATTTTTTTCCTCTTAAGATTTAGACTTTCTTTTTCTAAGGGCGTGGGTTTCTTACTTTGGAAAACTCTGGATAGAATTTAATCATCCTCTTTCAGACTCAAAGCTTTCTAGTGTTTTATTATTCACCCAAACAGAAGCGTACCTTCTTCTCGTGCTGGGAAGGGAATGCTTGCTCTCCTGAACCCTCTCACCCTCCCGTTTTCTTTAATGGTATGGAAAAAAAATCCATTTTGATTTTTTTTTTTAAAAAACAACCTGTTTCATGGATCCTGGAAAACGTAAGCAAACAGTTTGAGTCATTAAATAGAGCCTGCTCGAGAAGGTTTCCTTTAGGTAACAGTCAGGGATCACGAAAGGCGGAATTCTGGTGGAGTGGTGGTGTTTTGTCTTGTTTTGTTTTTTCTGGATAGATTTGCATTTTTAAAGTTTAATCCTTCGGCCCAGCCATCCATTCAGTCATACTTGGCATCTGAAAGATTGGTTGTGATGAGGTGAACGGTGCTGGGTTAAGCGCTCCTGCTGCACAAGCTGCAGAGTACAGTTTATGGCAGTTTGTCTGGAAAGAATTCCGCAGGAAAGAAATTTACAGCCATTCCAGCACAACGGAAACATCTTTGGAATGTGAGTGCAAATGTGCGGGGTAGATAGCTCGGCAGTGAGCCTCCTAGCGCCGAGTCTCTGGTGCAAAGCTCTCAATTCCTGCCGAAGAGCCTGTTCCTGTGTATCTGGTTTCTCAGGGTCAAGGCAGAGGCCGTTTGAGTTTTGGGGGAGAAGAAAGTTGACAACATCCTTCCTGTTCGCTGATGGTCATGGCAGAGGTCTCTGTTTTCGACGGGCCTCTTTTTCTGGTCAATGAGAGAATAGGCTTCCTCGCCCCTGTATCCTTTCTTCCTAATAGGAATTGGCGTGATTCCTCCCAGACACAAAGATTTCCTCTGCTGAGTAAGCGCGAGGCCCCTTAACTTGTGAAAGCATCATCCAGACCGCGTGAGTCTGTCAGTGTATGTGCTGGGACACAGACCCTCCCTAGGTTTGTGGGCAACACTTCCCTCGGGTGAGACTGAAGTTAATTTTTTTGGCAGACACAAGGTGAGAAGTGGAAAGGGGCAGAGGGTGGACTAGAGGTGGACGGACTGGCGTGTGATGGCTGAATGTCTGGGCCTGGGGAATGTCTCCTTTTGAGACATTTGTGTCCAGGAAAATTCTGTTGTATACAGGAGTACGGCTGCATCCGCTTTTCTTAAAAAGTCTTCATAATAGAGCCGTGGAGTGTGGAGATTCTTTCATCCTTATTTCTGCTTCGTGATTGTGAGTCTTGCAAGGACCGACTCTCTCTTTGCTTAGCCTGGGCTCAGCAGTGTCCATAAACGGTGTGATCACTTAAGGAGAAAAGCAAAGAGCACAATTTTGGAAATTCCCTGATTGAGGAAATCGGGGCTGGAGAGGAAAAGGGTACATATTTTGAATTTCTGCTTTCGGTGAAATCTGAGACTAGAACAGACCCTAGTGTGTCTCCCAGTGAGTGAGTTTCTCTTGTGCCGAATTGTTTTTTTGAATCCCTGTCTCCAACACCAGCTATGCAAACCCAAAAGAAAGGCAGAGTCTCGGTGTCTTGGGCTTCAAGTCTAAATAGCAGATCACAGCTGAACCGATTCCCCACTGTGTGGCAAGGTGAGTGACTCGTGGAGAGGCAGCTTTTTGTTTTCTCGTGTTTACTACTTTATAGAGATGCTGGATGGAAGTCCTTTAGATGCTGTGCCCTGAGGGGCTCCAAAAACTGCTTTATCGTATTATAACAGTGTGTCCTGTGGACTTCCAGGGATGAGCACTGTTACGTATGAACGTGCTTCTTCCAGTTCCAATAGCCTTTTGTTTGGTGCAGAGAAATAGTGATGGTAAGCAACAGGTAGCCAAATGCTGTCCTGGAGAAATAAATTATTATTTTGCAATGTTTGTTGTTTCAGAATGCATCAGGTTAAAAAAATACATATCCGTCATGTGTCTCTTGAGGATGTACCACTAATAGTGATAGACATGGGACTTTTTAAAAGTGGGTGTCTTAGCTGAGAAACAAAAGCCGGCGGGTTCTTTATTAGCGATTAAATTGTTTTCATTGAAAATAGTAATGGGATGATATGAATTCATTAATGCACTTCCATATAAAATTATCAGAAATGAACTCGGTGACTTTTTCAGCCTTTCGAAATTGTATAGAAAATAAACCCATAGAAACCAAAGTGGCCAAACGGACTTTTTTTAGTTCTCACTAAATATGGCAAAACTAATTTAAATCAAATTGGAGTACGGAAATCACACCCAGGCTTGAAATGTTCTTGCCAAATTGCAACCTCATACTACTTTTTTTTTTTTTTTACTGGCAGGGAAAATAAAATTTATAATGGAAAGTCTGACAGAAATGAAAATGAGCGGAAATAAAGTTTTTCACAGGATAGTCCAATCTTAATACGATAACCAATAGCTAATACCTAATGGGCCTCACTGTGCATGACAAAAGGGAAAAAATGTCATTTACTTTTGGCCTCTTTTGCTGCTTTGAATAGGATGTTTGGTGACTGCAAACTTTTTTTGTCTTTCTTAATCTTCCCCGAGATCTACTGTTTTTGAGTGAGGTGGTGATGTCAACACAAATGCTTGGTATTAAGGCAGAAGTTTTCCCCTTAAATGGAAGTTGAGTATTGATTATCAGGAAGTGTTTGTCTTTTCTTTCTGGGAGATAGCTCAAGTCTAAAGCAATGGTTTCTTTATTAGTATCTCCTGGGCAAGATTTTGTGCGTGTGCGTGTGTGTGTGTGTGTGTGTGTGTGTGTGTGAGATATGTGGAGAGCTGGGCCCTATCTGAGACCAATTAAAATCGCATCTTATGAGTTGGGCCTTTGCATTTCTGACAACTCCCCAAGTGATTCTAATGTGCAGCTAGGTTTGATGATTTCCTAGAATGTTCTATAGGAATCTGCTCTATTTAAAGACTTGTGTTCAAAATCTAGTGTTGCCACTGACCTTGAAAAAGCTTTTAGATTTCTTGCCTTACTTTGATTATTCAAGACATAGGAATATATTGCATATGTACTTCATTTAAAAGGCAGTGAAAATTAGTGATATTCTGAAAATCAGTAAGATGCCTCGAAATCTTTATACAAAACCCCACAACTGAATATCCCAGACCGTATCTTGTTTTCTCTAGTGAAGTCCAAGGCTCTAACCTTATCCACATTCTTTTTCTTTCTCAGCAAGTAATCAAATAGGACTATGCTGATAAAGCTATTTGATGTTTAGATCTTAAAACTGACGGGATTTAAGAATTAGGCCTAATCTCAGATACCTTTGTTAAACTGCAGAAACTTTGCAGCTGCAGAGGACACGTAAAGGTCTTCTCTGTATGTGATTCAGTGCACTCACAAACCAAGTTGTTTTGGATTCATTGAAATTAAACCTCTGTAGTTGGTTCTGAAATGAATTACACATTTAAGAATGGATTTTCTTCTTTTAGTTCTTTTTATTTTTGGTACAAAAAGAACTACAAATTCCTTAATTCTAAAACTTTTGGACCCTTCCAGTGTTTCTTATCTGAAATCAAAATAGAAAGGATATACACAGAAAAGCTGTGAAATCCTTTGTCTCTTCTTATGAAAATAGCTATTTAGGTCTTGTGGAAGCAGAATTCGTCTTGGTTTTTAACTTGGCGTTACGGTTAAATGTTTGTTTATAGTGTGCCGTCATTCATACCTGGTCCTACGTAACCTTCGTCGGAACCTCTTCCATCCATGTATCTGCCTTAGCGCTCTGCTTTGCCTTCATGGTGCTTTTTGAATGTGCCACTATTGATGTTTGTTGAATGCTGGTCTCCACCCAGAGTCTGTAAACTCCCGGAGGGCAGGGGCCAGGTCGGCTCTATCTTGCCCTATATGAATTCTGTACCTGGCAGGGTGAGGATTGTGACGACCTGAGGCTTATTTCCCCAGCATCACTTTTAGGAATCATTCTGAGAGAGTGAAGGCTGAATAGCAGTGTGTGAGAACCATACAGTGAGCAGCGCTTTTCCTGTCTCCGAAAACCAGACATCATACCCTCTTAAAGAAAGTCCTTTGGAAGCCCTTCCTTCGAAAGTGCAGTGCAGACCCTGGAATGACATAGAGATCAGATCCTGGAGGGTCACTCATCACTGACTTTCTTGGCGTTGAGTCCTAGCCTGGTGGCCTCACTGTTCTAGGTCTGAAGGTTCCCAAAGGAGGGAATTGGAGATGTTCTTGGTTTCCTTCTAGTGGGTGCGTTATTGGAACCAAAGGTCAGACTCCAGGCCTGTGGTTTTTGAATTTGCTGGTGTGGACGGTGGGACAGAATATTTTAAATCACGATGGTGTCAGAAATCACAGGGACCAAATCTGCAGGGTGATGCCATCGGGACTCTGCCCCCAAGCACTATTTTTCGGTCAGCAGCTCCTTTGTTGTGGGGGCATTGCTATGGGTATGCCCCTCTCCCGACAGCCACCCAACACACACCAAAGGGGAGAATGGAGCCATTTTTTCACTGTGTTGATTAACAAATATTTTTTGGCCCTCAAGTGAAGTGTTAGGTATAAGGGGGAAAAACAAAGGGAAGGTCTTATATACCCTCCCTTCAATCCCCACCAGCAGCTTTCTGGACGTTAAGGGGGAGAATCAAGCACCATTTATTTAATTTACAGAATTTTCTTTAATCTTATATAGTATAAAATTTCAAAAACTCAGAAGAGTTGAAAAACATAATACAGTGGAGTACCACTTAAACAGTTGTTAATAGTTGTTACGTTTGCCTTGGGTGTGTGTATGTGTAAGTATATATATTTTTCAGTGCCCCGTTTTTAAGCGGCAGATCAGATAAGATTTCACCCCTAGATTTTTCATCGTGTGTCTGAAAATTAAGAACACTCACCTATTTAACTAAAATACAGTTATCACCCCTAAAGAAATTAACAGTAGTTTCCTAACCTAATACCCAATCCAGATGAAAATTTCTTCATTTGTCCCCATGAAGATGTCTTTCATCGCTCCTTTTCCCCCCAGGCATTGCATTTATGCATTGTATCTTGCTTCTGTGTCTCTTTAGAATTTCTTTTAAACTAGAACAGTTCCTGTAACTTTAAAAAAAGTGATATTTACCTTAAAGAGAGCAGGCCAGTTGTCTTGAAAAATATGTCCCCTACTTGAACTGTTGGATTATTTATTTGTGGTGCTGTTTAATTTGTTAATTTATCACTTGTCTTGCCTACAAATTGAAAATTCGGCTTGAAAAGCTGATTCAGACGGAAGTTAAACATTTCGGCCTGAGTATCTCATAGTTAATGCTATGTGCTTCATACTGCGTTTCATCTGGAGGCGTATAATGTCAAGATGTGTTGCTACTGTTAACACTGACTTGAACCACTTGGTAGAAGTGGAGACCCCCAGGTCGGTCCATTGTAAAGAAACCTTTTCCCCTTTGTAATTAGCAAACAATCTTTTTTTCTTTTTTAATATCTTTATTGGAGTATAATTGCTTTACAATGGTGTGTTAGTTTCTGCTTTATAACAAAGTGAATCAGTTATACATATACATATATCCCCACATCTCTTCCCTCTTGCATCTCCCTCCGTCCCACCTTCCCTATCCCACCCCTCTAGGTGGTCACAAAGCACCGAGCTGATCTCCCTGTGCTATGCGGCTGCTTCCCACTAGCTATCTATTTTACATTTGGTAGTATTTATAAGGTAAGCTGGGACGAAGTGAGCAAACAATCTTTGTGTTTATACTTTAGCACTGGGCATAGATCCCTGTTCCCCAACCATTTTTGACCGGATGGTTTTAGCATGCATTGATGACACTTGCCTGAACCCAGAGGGTTTTGAACTAGTGATTTTTTTAAAACTCCATCATTCCTTCTACGTTTATAGCTGACATTCTTCTTTAAGGAGCTTTATTGGATTGTTCATTTCAGTGCTGTCAATTTCAGTGTTCATACATATACAAGTAAAATGTTAATAATCCTTGTATTAAACATGGTTCCTTACCTGGAGGAGACTGGAAGTATTAAAGCATCCTTCAGATTTCTTAAGGTATAGCTTATGGCTCAGGCTAATGGTCAGAAATGCTTTAATTGCAGGAGGAAAGATGTGATTATAGGCTATGTTTCCTTGTACACAAACTCTAGTATTCTTTTGCTGAAATTTGGAACCTTGTGACAATCTTTGTACCCCCACCTATTAGATCAATCTTTTTATAAGCACCAAGGTTTTTCTCAAATTCTCAGATTGCTCCTCTATATTTTAGTAATTGTTCTTAAAGATCTCGCAAGGTTGACCATCGGTGGCTGACCGACTGAGTCAGGTGGGTTGCTGTGATGCCCGATGAAGTAACTCTATCAAGGATCGCTGAGATAGTGGAGCCATACGTCCACTCACAACCCAGACATGGCTGATGAGTGAATTTCTAAACCTTAGTCTGGGCTCAATGTAGAGGAAGCTGGGGGGACTAATACTAGGTGCCAGTAAAAACCCCTGGGGTGATTATTATTATCTTCATTTAAGAATTAAGAAAATGGGGGCTTCCCTGGTGGCGCAGTGGTTGAGAGTCCGCCTGCCGGTGCAGGGGACACGGGTTCGTGCCCCGGTCCGGGAAGATCCCACATGCCGTGGAGCGGCTGGGCCCGTGAGCCATGGCCGCTGAGCCTGCGCGTCCGGAGCCTGTGCTCCGCAACGGGAGAGGCCACAACAATGAGAGGCCCGCGTACCGCAAAAAAAAAAAAAAATTAAGCAGACCCAAGATCTCACCCTAGCTAAGTTTCAGAGCCAGGCTTTGGACTTTAAAATGCCTGGTTTTAAAGCCAGTGCTTTTCCAACTTGGGTTCCCTGAGCCCTGAGCTCATGGTGAGGTTTCTAAACTCAGGTAGGTCTGTATGAGAGCCCATCTGGAAAACCACTTTTGGTAGATTCCAGGCCCACTGGAGAATCTGGGTCTAACACATTGCTTAGAATGGAGTAGCTTCTCAGGGTCAACCCTGAACACGGTTGGAAAGGCAGAGAAGAGGGCAGGCCACACGGTTCCTTACAGCCCAGCCTGTTTTTTCTGTTTTTTTTTTTTTAAATACACCACATGTGCCTGTATGAATAATCTATTCTGTAACATCTTCAGAATTAGCATGTGCAATTTCATTAAAACCAATGAAGATTTCCTGTGACAAGGCTGGGGTAGAATATGCCAATTCACATTTTAGCAACAGCACGAGCACTTTCTTAAAAATGTATGGATTATATTTGGGCCTTCCTTTCTGTGCAATGCAGGCAGAATATGGTTTGCAATTACACAAATTTGGATTCCTCGTAGATCAAATTATTGTTCCCCAAATACAAGAACTACATAGAAAGTTCTAAATCAATACTTTTAGCAGGCTTTTAAATGTGACCCAATAATTTTTTTGTTTATGACATTGAACTCACTTTGTCATATATAAAATGACAAATATGTGTTAGGAGTATAGGCAAGTTTTCTAAACAGTTCAGGACAGGTAACACATAAAAAACCTTTGACATTGCTTTGAGATGATTCATGAGACACCAAAAACATGGTGTCCTCACATCCTAAATGAAATTTCACCAGAATATTCGGATTAACTTCTCTTTTCTTATGAAAAGTATTGAGGGGTTTTTAATAACCACTAGCAATTAGGACTACAGTTCATCTTTATACTTTTGACATGTAAAGAGAAAAGGGAAAATCAGTTAATGACTAAACAAACAATTGACTTAATTGTTTTTGAGCAATTGAGGTGTACTTGGTAAAGTTTAATGCTGAAATATATCTACCCATCCTGTAGACGTCACTATAGCCCTATAGCTTCTTTCCATAAAAAAGACAGTAGACTCACCATTCAGCATCAGAAGAATGCTGAATTTCACTTTTCAATATGAAATGGCAGAAACATTTATTCCTCTGTGTGTGATCATACTTGAAATGGTTCCATCCTTAGGAAATGTCTCCTGAAACTCTTAAAACTGAAACCCCAAGTTAAAATAGTGGGAACACTGCAAGTTACCGACAAAACCCCATAATCTTTTTAGAAGTAAATATTTAAGAAAGGGACAGATATTGAGTCTGCTGCTGTGCCTGATAGTGGTAACCTGCTTAGAATTGAAGAACCCCATCCTTTGAAAAATTGTGCGTGTGTGTTCTCAGTGTTTATGTGGATTTCTTTACAGATGCTTTCACTCACAGATAAACTAAACCGAGCTTCCTAAAGCAAGTACCTTTTACGTTCATTGTGTTATTTATTATCTGACAGCAGTAAGTTCTTGGGAGAAGAAAACCGGCACTAACACGTAGTTGCATTTACTTTAGCGTTTCTGATGCACACACGTTTTTTCACAGGATGGCGCTTGTCTCTATCAGACGTTTCTTGTACTTAATAAAGGGAGAGGTCACATTTTGATGGGATAGCATCTTTAGACTAGCCCTTCCCTAGATTCTGTTGAATAGAAAATATTATCACAATATATTAACATTCTTATGGTACTTAAGGAAATCTATATATCCCTCCATTCCATTAACCCGTCCCTTCGAAAGACCTCTTCTGGTGAAGAAGGCTTTCTATGACATTAAAAAAAAATACCAAATAGATCTTATTTTTAACCCACCTCAAAGTCACGTTTACGTGAATTTGGGATGAGAGTTCAGTGATAAGAAAGCAATTAAGGAAGAACATCCCTGAGGTTTTTCAAGCAGTGGCCATCCTCCAGAGCTCTAGACGTAGGGGTCTCTGTGTCGGGGTTTGCCCGTGCATGCACACAGAATAATCCGGGCTCATTTGTACCACAGTAATGAACAGCAGGGCACTGAATCTTTTCAGTTTTATTGGTATTGTATACAGTAAGTTATTAAATTTCATCTCTGTAATACACCTGCAGTAAAATAACAAAACATCGCTGCACTTAAGGAACATGTGTGTGGTACAGTGCCCTCCCCCATCATTTCACCGCCCCCCCCCCAACAGCTGCTTACAGATTTCAAGATCCATTGTATATATTCCCTTGAGCCCACCTCTAATAATCGAGACACATCTGCCATTGCAGTATTATAGGCATATGTAGTTTTATTGAAAACTATACCTGTAAAAAATTAAATAACTCCTACCTCAATTAAATTGGCAAGATACCTTTTGCATATTGCAGACCTCCTGAGACCCAGCGAGTTCATTTTATTCTTATATTACAAATCACTAAATATGTTACTTTTATTTAGCTAAGTAGATAGCTCTTCTCATACCCTGATGGTAAGTTTCTTTCATTTTTTTCTTACTTTTGTTTTCCTTCTCCCTTCATCTTTACATATAAAAAAAAAGTACCACACAAGCTACAGGAAGGAAACATTGAGTCTGACTACCATCAACACGGTATAAATAAAGTCAAAGGGAAAGGATCCTAAAATGTACCTCTAATTCTGAAGTGACTATTAAATAAAAATAAAGGTTACAGAATCGCGATCAAAACCTTAACTCATTTTGTGCTTTCATAGAGATTTTTACAAGCCTCTCTGAGATCCGTTTGATCATCCTAATAGCAGAATAGGAAATAATATGAAGAGGGAATGAGTCAGTAGGTCATACAAGTCATATATACGTAGATTCCTATTGGATTAAATCCCTTACCTTAACATGTATATTTTGTTGAAGATTGGGTCAGTAATGATGCCTATAAAATAATTTTTATCCAAACAGAAATAATAGTAAAATATTCACTGAAATAAACTAAGCATAACCTTATTCCCACTTAAGGTATGTAGGGTGTCAATATATATTACATGGTTATATAGTAGTGAGTATGAATAGTTATTCGTCATGAGTTAATCATGCTACTCTTACAGTGAATATCTAAGAAGAAACGTTTATAAATGTGCTTCATATAGTCATGGAAAAATCTAAAGACAACATGCCGACTCTATGAATAGGAAGAAAACTATGTACCCTTTTGGGAGAATATGAAGGTTACTCATTACATGGTATCATAGAAAGCATGTTTTGTGCTCTTCAAAAGGACTGTATGTGAAAGGGACAGAGGGAATGAGAGCTGGGTCCCTGACCCAAAGCGAGTTTAGACTCAGAAAATATCCTCTCATGACAGTTGAAAGGTAGATGGTTTCACGGGATGAAGTGAGAGAAAAATGTTAGTGATAGTTACCGTAGAGAAGAGAGAAAATCAGGTAGTGTTATTGATCACCAGTCCAGATTAAAAATAGTTGCATGTTTCAATGATGAATTTTCTTTTTTTGATAAGAATATTGCTTAAAACCAATGGTTATTTGGTTCCATTGGGGGCTGCCTGGACCTACGAGATTTTGTTCAGTCTGTGATCAACTAGGATATTTTCTGCACCTCTTATGTTTCACAGGATTCAAAGCCTAGTGTGGGCACAAGCCTGAATCCTAGAGTCTTAGGGTCATTGCTTACAATTAAGTTCTAAAACCCCAAGAGAATCAGAACTCAAGATCTTAGAAGTATTTCAACTTTATAAGTTTTTTTAGTAGAAAAATGCATTATAAATTCTAAACAAACTTTTCACACACAACTCATGCACAAGTTGGAGAATACAACTTGACTCAGGCTATACCACTCCTTTGAAGTCCCCATCAACTCAACTTTTTCTTCCTTGGATGTGATTCACTCCTGTGGAAAGATCTATTACCAGTACTTTTGAACTGTGAGGTCTGTTTGTCACTCTGAGCTCTGCAGTTCGGAACTGTCATGTGTAGAGTGACTGGTACGACATAACACCAGAGGTGGTAAAAGATTTGCTGTGGACAGTGACATGTGACAAAGAAGAGTGTCAACAGCTGCTGCTACTGACGTTGTCCCTCAAGGAGTCTTCCTGCATCTCTGCCACTTAACTGTCTCAGCCAGGGAGTCACTAATATGGACCACTTTCTCTCATTCCTACTCCCACTTAGCTACCAAGTAAGATATGTTTTCAGAGTGCAAATTGTGGGTGCCATTTTCTCAATGGAAAGAATATTTAAGTTTGGTGTTTCGTGTGTCGGGAAAGGGATTATCCTTTGCTTTATTTCTAGGAGAACTTCTGCTCTATTCCCTATGGCAGAAAACACATCCACCCTATCATTCGTGGACTCCAGACTGTCTCCGTTTCCTACTTCATTACAAAGCAGATTTTCATTTCACCATACCCTAGCTAACTCTACTACCCCCTCAAATTTCATAGTGTGCCTGCAGATCTACTCACAGAACCAAGATTGGAGGCTCCTGTGGAGTCCGTCCGCTCTGTCCTCTTAGTTACCTGGCGCAGATCATTTGATCAGGGCTCTAGATACTTACACGTATTGTTCTAGAAATAGAATGCAGTCATCCTAGGTCAGCTCTGTAGAACCTTAGTGAGCAAGTGGAACATATCAGAACATTCAACAATACTGCATTCCACCACACCTTCAGCTGGGTGTTTAATAAGTATTTATCGTGAAATAGCACCCCACCCCCACCCCCCAAGGTCATGCTATCACTGTCTTGGGAGAGGACTTGAGCTAATAATAGCGTAGTCACCTCATCTGAGGCGCTAACACGTAACTTTTCACATTGATGTTCTCACATCTATTCGCATATATTTTTCAAGGGGCTAGAGTAAAATCTGGCAGTTACCTATGAGATAATTCACCTCAGGTATTGTGCTTTTGACCTTGAATTTTATTGATTGAACTTCCTCTCAGGATTAGTCTTTCCATCTGTGTCTGTTGGCTTGGTGACTGTCCCCCAGCCACCGTCCTCGATTATCCTGTCTCCCCCACCCCATAAGCCCGCAGTTTTCAGATTTGGTCCATTCTGCTTCCTATACAATAGACCCACTCCGTCCCCCGCATCCCCGTCACCACTGTTGCTGTCCCCACCCCTCCACTTCCCTCCACCTCCACCTTCCCACTCTCACAAGGCTGCTGGAGTGATTGTCTCCAAAAATCCCCAGTGCTGTTATGCCCTTGCTTAGCATGCCTCCATGGCTTTGGGGACCCAGCCTTAGCGTCCCCAAACGTCCCTAAACGGGATTTAGAGAGCCTGGCCCCTGCCTCAGCCTTCAGCCTTGGCCTTCACACTCACCACTCACATCTCGTGTTCCAGCCGTACTGAGCTGCCCGCGCTGCCCTTGAGTGCTCTTTCACGGTCCTCTCTGTCTTTACAAGGGCCCTTCCATTGGCCTGGGATATCTTCATCCTGCCTCTCATTCTCCTCTCCTTATATTCCTTTACCAGATAACTCACACTGTGTGTCCAGGATCCAGCTCACGCATTGTTATATCCAGGCCAGAAGGAGGGGGCCCTCCTCCGTGCTCGGGTAGCCTCTGATGCACTGTGCTCTCCCAAGCGTTGTCACGCTCTCTACGGGCAGAGAGGGCCCAGGACTAGGCCTGTACTCTCTCCCGAATGCCTCGTAGGGGACACTCTGTTTGCTTGAGAGTCAGTGGATGGATGAGTAAGCGAATAAGTGAACCAACAACAATAACAAGTTATATAACTTGTGACCCCAGTGGGGTAGGAACTCTTTTTAATCCCCATTTTATTGATAATGAAACAGAGACTCAGAGCGATTTTGTCGCTATTAATAGTAAGTGGCAGAGGTGGGACTAGGGGACAAAGTCCTTTGGCTCCAGATTTATCATTTTCTCTATTGCTTCTTTATCCCTGGATAAAGTTGGTGAAGCTTTTTGTGATCGCCGGTAGCCCACAGGGTCTTCTCGTAGATGGTTCTAGCTCTCTTCTCACTGTTAACTTAGGTATCATCCAGCTTCCTGCACTGAGACCTCTTTCTGTCAGTAGGAAAGACTGCGTTTCTAAAGAGGATATGATGACCTCCACAATCTATATATCAAGAGCATTGTCCTTCGAGGGCCAAGAAAGAATATTTTGAATGTCTCCCATAAGGAACTACAAATCGCATACAGTGTGGTGCGTATTTCCTGCGTTGTCTGTTACCTGTCGGTGGTAGCGCCTCTCTACTCCACTGCTGAAAGGACCATGGTCCACCTGATAATGGAAAGGCTTTGAAGCTCAGGGGTGAATGTAATACCAACTGTGTTTCTGTCACTCAGGTTTCATCCTCCTTCACTGTCCCTGGTCCATCTTGCTTGGCAGAGGGTGGGTAGGAAAAGGGAAGAAGTGGATGAGTTGAGTAGATAATGGTTTGCTTCTCCCTGTTTCCTGCACAGGATTCTTTTCCTCATAACCTTGAGGTAGGACATGGAAAAAAAATGATGATAATGAGTTTTATGTCTGTGTATAATTTTGAAATCTTTAGGATGGATTGTTCCAGTAAGAAAGGACCTAAATGTCACCTGGTGCCCAATGCTGCTTAGTAGCAAATGGGAAACTAAGGCTCAGAGATGTTAAGAGACTTGTCAGTATCACACAGCAGACTTCATTCATGTGGACCCACACACAAGTTAGAATTCCAGTCTCAGGTAACACTGAAATTTTACTTGATGTCTTTGTAGCCTCTTTCTTCCAAAGGCCACGGGGCCACCCTAGACTCTGAAGTGATAGCCAGAAGTAGTTGGAAATACATCCTGAAGAAATTTCTAGACCAGTGTCCCTTTGTTCCGCTACCACTGAATCGCGCTGTCGTGGAGCCAGAGGATGTTGTTTGCTTGTAAATACTGAGTTTTTGAAATGTCACTGTAACACTGGAAAAACGTCGTCTCAGAAGGTTACCAAAGTGACGGAATCCCGACGTTGTAAATACGAGCCAACACAAGTACTCATAAATGACAGGAATGAAACATACTTGACTAAATCCATAATAATCACTGATAACACTGTTTACCCTCAGTGACCAGGAGCTGTGAACTTGGATAAAAAGCACATGTGAGCAGATATCATTCATGTGTCGGAGCCTCTAGCCATTCCAGAATATTTTGATGGAAAAGATCCCTAAATATGTAAAAGCTTTGCAATAACTAAGAAGCAAGTGTGCGAGATAGGGTGTCAGGCAGCCCTAATGGAACTGGAGAGAGAGGACTGATGAGATGGCCCTTGTTCTGGTCAGAACCAAACTGTGAGCCTGGCCGAGCGGGAAGGTCAATACTCTTATTTTCAATACATGTGATTCCTAGAAGGTCCATTTGCCACAAACAAGAGCTTACGCACGTGCCATGTTCTTGAGAGAAAGAAGATGTGGAATGAACTTACAGATGAAAAGCCTCAGAGCGACAAAGGCAGGATTCCATGAAAGTCTGAACTAGGCTTGCACTTGAGCAGGACATAGGTGGTCCAACTCCCTCCAGTCCTAATTTCTCTAGAGCCCGGGCTTTTTCTTTTTCTTCTTTTTTTTAATATTCATTCATTCATTCATTCATTCATTTGGTTGCGCTGGGTCGTTGTGGCACGCGGGATCTTCGTTGCCACGTGCAGGATCTTTAGCTGCGGTATGTGGGATCTAGTTCCCTGACCAGGGATTAAGTCCGGGCCCCCTGCATTGGGAGTGTGGAGTCTTAGCCACTGGACCACTAGGGAAGTCCTCCGGGCTTTTTTTAAATAATAACTTCCTCCTTTGGGGAAATGATTGCTTTCTTCCCTCTTCTGTTCTGACGTTAAAATGGTGCCTGGATGTCCAAGGCTCCAAGAAGAGATGCCTGAGGTGGCAAGCCAGTGTTCCCTTAGCCTCTGTGATGTGGCTACTCTTGCTGTTCCAAGCACCCCTTTGGTCCCCATCTCCCCAGGGGACAGTGGAGACTGCATGACAGTGGGCTGGACCCTCGCAGTATTTCAACTGGTAAAAGAGAGCTCCAGCTGCTGAAAGAGATAGGGGAGTGACGTGGCCCAGGGGCTGCTCCCATCACTGCTCTGAGCTGTGTACAGGGAAGAACTGGGTTTGCCCTGAATGACCTCCTTGGTTTTCATATGTATGCAAAATACTTTTTTTTTCCTTGACGTACTGCGGTATTGTTTGATTCTTTTTTCATGGTAAGCATCGCTTTCTTAACTAAAAATAAAAGGCCGAATTCGATATTAGAAATACTCAGTGCTGATGAAATTTGGGGAAAACTACAATATTATATATCACAAACTGACATTTGACCCAGAAGTTATAGTGGTTCTGCTTCTTGAATTTTTATGCTTAGCAAAGATTTCGTAAGGGGGAAAAAGCTTTCTATCGGAAGGTGCCCATTTTGGTATTAGTTGGAACAGTGGTGAAGAGTTTGAAGTGATCTGAGAGTCCAAGGCTGTGTGATGTTGGTGCATTTTGGTGTCCATGGGTGGGGTCTGTGTGGATGCTAATACAGCTTTCAAACAGCATGGGCAGAGGAGGGAGCAGAAGTGTCCCAAGCCCTTAGAAACTCACCGACTGACTAGCATCCTGGTGACATGGCCGTTCACCCTGCCATGGGGATTCCCTGGGTGGGGACCCAGTTTGCTTCTTGAGCTACCTGGCAGCTGGCAGGAGGCAGGGCCTGCTGTCTTGGTTTGACTGATAAGCTGTAGGTGTTGGTGTTGGAGAGACGGTGGCCAGTCTCAGGCTCTGTCCTAGAACTGTTCCTGCTTGTTGGTTACGATTGCAGGTGCAGGTTGAGTAGCTTCTCACACTTCCTCTCAAAGAAAGACAGCTTTGTCTTCCCGGGATGAGCAAGAAGACAGTGGCCCTGCAGACGTTCTGCAACAGGGTCACCCTGTGCTGATGGTCTTACTGCCTTTTTTGTCCGGGCTTTGACAACTGTAGGTACCTGCAAGGTTCTTGGAGCTGGAGCAGAGCTGGAAAAGCCTTGAATTTGGACTCTTCTTGGACTCTCAAAAGACGAAGGACACTCATCCCCAGTATCTCCTCTTCCCACTTCTCTTCACTCTTTCATGATCTTTTAAAAATGATTTTATAAAAACCTTGAGGGGTTTTATTTTCGGCACGGCAGGTGGATTGGACTCTTGGTTGGGGGATCTAAGGAAGAAGAGTCGAATGAAAGTGGTCAGAACACAGGGTGGCTGTGGAAGGTCTCTGCTACCTGAAGGTCCCCTTCAGTGAGGTAGTAATTTGTTAATTCGTCTTTATCTAAAGTAGACTGCTGCTGTTTCAGCTTCCAGACTGCAGGTGGACAGCCACAGATTCGACTCTGTATCCACTTTGCCTGTCTCCCCTTGTTTCGCTTCCTGATTCGCTGCTTCCAACCAGCTGTTCTTCTAGAAACCAAAGAGAAGTAAAAGAGCAGGGAGGAGAGAGAGAGAGATTGGTATTTTGACTATCAATGGGTAAAAATATCTGTCAGGCTCATAAGGTAGCTCCTTAGTGAATTTAGCATTTGTTTATTAGTTTAGAGGGAATATCTTTGAGCTAAAGAGTTAGCTAATTAAGAAAATCAGTGGAAGATTTGAGGAACTCAACACTTCCTGTCTCCAGATCCCCTGAGTTTCTCCCTTCAGCTCTACTTCCCAATTCATTCCACCCTACCCCCACTCCTAATATTTATTAATTTATTAAAAAATTTTTTTAAAAAATAAATGTATTTATCTTTGGCTGCGTTGGGTCTTTGTTGCAGTGCACGGGCTTCACATTGTGGTGGCTTCTCTTGTTGCAGAGCACGGGCTCTAGGTGCGCGGGGTTTCAGTAGTTGTGGCACACGGGCTTCAGTAGTTGTGGTGCACGGGCTTAGTTGCTCCGCAGCATGTGGGATCTTCCTGGACCAGGGCTCAAACCCGTGTCCCCTGCATTGGCAGGCAGATTCTTAACCACTGTGCCACCAGGGAAGTCCCCTAATATTTAAATATTTGGTAAAGCTCAGAATTTCAGCCTCCTCTACCAGGATCTAGCCCCAAATTGCTCTCTCTGGTGGCTAGAGGGACAAAAGACAAGATGGAGAATGGGGAAGAGGTGGGGCGGATCATTTTGCCTCTTGTCTAATACATATGTCTGGTTACCTATAATGCGTATTGCTATGTCAGTATCAGTGTGAACCAGCTCTGAATAGGTTAGTCTATCACTTTGTTTTCTTTTGGTTCATTTCGCTGCAGGGATTTCTTTTCCTATTCTTGTTTATCAGTTTCCTTTGGTCTGATTTTTTTTCTTTTTTTTTTTTTTTTTTTTTTT
>NW_020837963.1:10998999-11058503 GCF_003676395.1 Aethalodelphis obliquidens | reverse complement strand
TTTTTTTTTTTTTTTTTTTTGTGGTACGTGGGCCTCTCACTGCTGTGGCCTCTCCCGTTGCGGAGCACAGGCTCCGGATGCACAGGCTCAGCGGCCATGGCTCACGGGCCCAGCCGCTCCGCGGCATGTGGGATATTCCCGGACCGGGGCACGAACCCGTGTTCCCTGCATCGGCAGGCGGACTCTCAACCACTGCGCCATCAGGGAAGCCCTGATTTTTGTTTTTACGCATATTGTATTGAGGCTTTCTCACAGACCTCATCACACAGGGGTGGGCGAGTGAGAGAGACACATACACGTAGAGACTGAGAACAGGGTAGCTGAGGACTGTACATGCTGTCGCCTCATGGGCTGATGTGAGTAGTGCTGGGAAGGGCTGTGATTTTATAGGCAAGCTGATTAGCCAAGCGCTTGTCACCTCCGCTGCCGCTCATTGTCCGGCCAGGTGTGAGTGTGCCTTCTAATCGACAGCTGTCTGTGTCAGAGGGCCATCTTGTGTTCTTTTCATTTTGACTGAACACAGCAGAGATATGTGCAGAGTTCTCTGCAGCTCTGACAGGGGTGCCCTGCCTGCCAGCCCTCAGACACGGGAAGCAGCATAACTGAGGAGCTCAGAAAAGAACATTAACCCATTGGCCATCTCGGTTTGGGATATTTTGGCCAAAAAGAAGTCTCTTTTTGAGGATACTACCTGGCCATCTAAGGTTGAGAAAAACATGAGATCCAATGTCTTGATGAACTGAGCTGGTATAGTGTAAAATGTCTTGGTAGTTTTTGGCCCATGGCGTTTCAGTTGATCTGGGTTTATGTGATAGGATGAAAAACTCGTTTTCAGGGTACACCCAGTGTTTCATGGTGGGGTTAGGCAGAAGCAGAAGCGTATCTTAATCCTAGGTTCACAGCAATAGCGTCTTCTTTGAAGGTCATAATGGGACATTTGGCTTGTGTAGCAACAGTAATGCTTGGGACATAAGTGGTTTGGGATGAGGCGGAACTCTTGTTCTTTTCCTGCCAAACCTGACACTGCCCTGTCTGGGGCAGATTGCAGAATCTCCCTGAGATCATAACCACGCTATTTCATGGAATGTAGCTAACTTTACAGACATATGGACTGCCTGGCTAGGGCATTTCCTATAAAACTTAGAGATACTGAGCTGGACTTTCGGGATGCGGAAAGAGTTTAAGTTATTATACACATTTCAGCACAGGAGTTATACTGTTTAATTCTTTGCTTGGTCGTAGTGTCTTCCCATGAAGCTGTATTTATTGGAGCATCTATTAGGGTTGGTACTACATGCAGGGCTTGGCTTGGACTGAGTCACACCGAGAATGCTTCCTACATTTGGGAATGATTTAGTGGTATCTTAAGTTTAACAAGAGGAAAATATTTCATTGCATTCATTAAAAAAAAATTATTGAGAAAGGGACAGTGTGAGGGAATATTGAATACATTGCTTTTACTCTTTCTTTGATTTACAGAGTTCTTCTCATTCATTATTTACAACTTAACGAACCTTTGTCACTGAACCTGGGTGAGAAGGAATATCTAAGAAACCTTGAGTAATTTGTTTCAGACTCTCTCTGTCCCATTTGAAGGACACTGTTAGAGAAAGGTACTCTTATTAAGTTAGTTGGAGGAAATTCAGACAAGTAGACAAAAGACTCCTCTTCTAAGTTGTCCTTTGTAAACTAAGGTAGGAATGATCGAGCAGAATGTTTCGAATCTAGCAGCGTATAGACTGGAGGTCAGGGAACTGAGTTCTTATCCTGCCTTCAGCATTTTTTAAGGCTCAGTTTCTACCTCTTGCAAATGAAGCCTTGGCCCAGATAGTTGATGAGACACCTTCTAGCTCCCCGTGTCTGTGACTGTGAGAATAGGGAATGAGGTGGGAGAGTATGTGCTGGTAGCCTTCGGACATTTCAGAAACGTTTGACACGTTCCCCAAACCGCATGGATAAGGCAGCAGCTCTTTGCCCTTGAAAAGAATAAGAAATACAGAAAGTATTCAAGAGCCACATATTTCGCCTGCATTAAGTGTTTTCTTCCTAATTTCTGTTTAGTATAAATGATAAATAAGTTGCCTTAAAAAAAAGTTTAATGAGTATGACGTGGGTGCAGAGAGAGGGTTGAGTCCAGTGGGACTCACGACCTACCTGCATCGTTACGATTCCTCCTGGAGGATGGTTTTGTCCAAGGTGTTGGGCGTGCTGGGCCAAAGCCTTATGGTGCAACAGTGAATTGATTCTAAGACACCTTTTTCACATGTTAACATCTCAGAAACTTATGGCATGCCAATTTAATTGGCGACTTTTTTTTTCTTTCTTAGTGGTTAATGGATAATGATGTATCTTACATTCAATGGCATGTTTGATGAAATACAATTCTAAGAGAAACAAACTTTTTTTTAAAACTAAAAAAGGCTACGTGACTTCTTTACTTCATTGCTGCCTAATGCTGTGAATGTCCTTTTTAATCACCTTGAAGAATCCAGATTGCCTTAGGAAGGCAATTCATGACAAAGTTTACCCTCCTAGAACTCTGCACTTAATGCACATTTGAGGAAGGAGGAAATACATTCTAATAGTCCTCGTGTAGAAGGAATATTCTGAAACTAAGTTAGCAACTTCCACTCCTTGGCTGTTATCACATTTTTTCCCCAGAAATTTCTAGAATGTTCTTTCTTTCTGGAATCATTCTAGTTATATTAAGTCAGAGATGCCAGATACCTTGTTCAAAGGAAGGTAAAGTGTCTTTGTCAATTTCCAAGCTGAAACTGTGAGTCAAAGTTGTCAGTAAATCACTTAGACTTTATTTTTTTATTCACTTGCTTTTAGAGTTTGTTGATACTTCAGAGATCATCTAATCCAACTCCTCATTTCACTAATGAGTAAATGAAGGTAAATCACTTTGTCCAAGCTTTCGGCAAATAGAACCGGGCTAGCCTGATGCTCATTTGTGGCATTCTTGCCGCTAAGATCCCTACAGTGTAAGGAAAATGGGATTGGCTACAAAACATATTATGTACATCTTTTTTTTTTTTTTTTATGTACATCTTTTGTTTGTGTTTTTGAGTGTTACACTTGTATTTATCTGGGTGAATATACTTGGGTTCCTTTGGTTTGTGTCTCGGAACTTGTTTTTCTGCCTGCTACACATTTAAATTCATAGGTCATTTCACAAGGGACAGAAGCCACACTTGTAATATACGACTGAATATATACCACCCTTTATGTTATAGTAACATCAGTCGATCATTTCTTAGTGAACCCTGTGATGGTTGAGAAAGCCAAAGCAGTAGGCTCGGGGGCTGCAAGTTTAGCATAAAAATTGTCCGGTGCAAGCTGATGTTACAGTGACTTACAGAGGCCTTGGCCTTGTTTTGTTATTTCTCCAACCTGTTTGTTTTCACCTTTGAAATAATCTGGATTTAGTTTTTCCTTAAAAACAAAAACAAAAATCTTTAAGGTCTTTAAATGTGAACCCAATTGGAATACATTTCATGTGAATGTCATACATATTCATGTATTAAATATTGATGTAAATGACATTTTTAAATTTAATAATGATTTCCCAAGACACTTCACCCTATTTGCTTTGAAACTGATGTGATGAGAAGAGAGTTAAATCTTAATGATTTATTTTTAGTCAATTAACGGACGATTTAAAAAAATAGATATATTTTGTTGCAAATCCCTCATTGAAAGAGATGTCTAAAGTAATATAATGCTAACATTTTTTTTTTTTTTGGTGGTACGTGGGCCCCTCTCACTGTTGTGGCCTCTCCCGTTGCGGAGCACACGCTCTGTTCGCGCAGGCTCAGCGGCCATGGCTCACGGGCCCAGCCGCTCCGCGGCATGTGGGATCTTCCCGGACCGGGGCACGAACCCGTGTCCCCTGCATCGGCAGGCGGACTCTCAACTACTGCGCCACCAGGGAAGCCCAATGCTAACATTTTTAATTTTAAAAATTCTTTCACATTTTTAATTTTAGTTTTTCCAGCTTTATTGATGTATAATTGACAAATAAAATTGTATATATTTAAAGTGCACAGTGTGATGATTTGATAAACATATACATTGTGAAATATTTATCGCAACCAAGTTGTTTAACCAGCCCTCATCTCACAGAGTTACCTTTTTGTGGTGAGAGTGCTTAAGATCTATTCTTAGCAAACTTCATTTTTTAAAATTTTTATTTTATATTGGAGTATAGTTGATTTACAATGTTGTGTTAGTTTCAGGTGTACAGCAGAGTGATTCACTTATACACATACGTATATCTATTCTTTTTAGATTCTTTTCCCATATAAGTTATAACAAATTTCACGTATACAATACAGTATTATTTACTGTAGTCACCATTCTGTACATTAGATTCTCAGATCTTATTCATCTTATAACTGAAAGTTTGTACCCTTTGACCAACACCTCCCAATTTCACCTGTGCCCTCAGCCCATCAACAACTACTATTCTGTTCCTGTTCCTATGAATTCAGCTTTTGTTTTTTAAGATTTTGTATATGATTGATACCGTACACTGTTTGTCTTTCTTCGTCTGGCTTATTTCACTTAGCGTAATGGCTTCCATATTCATCCATGTTGTCACAAATGGCTGGATTTCCTCCTTTTTTTGGCTGAATAATATTCCATTCTAGATGTATGCCACATTTTCTTTACTGTTTATTTTTTATTCATCTGTTGATGGACGCTTAGGGTGTCTTGGCTTTTGTAAACAATGCTGCTATGAACATCGAAGTACAGATATCTCTTTGAGGTACTGATTTTATTTCCTTTGAATCTCTACCCAGAAATGGCTTTGCTGGATCATATGGTAATTCTATTTTTAATTTGTTGAGGAACCTTCATACTGCTTTCCATAGTGGCTGCACCAATTTGTATTCCCACCAACAGTGCATGAGGGTTCACTTTTCTCCATATCTTTTCCAACATTTGTTATCTCCTGTCTTCTTGATAATAGCCATCCTAGCAGGTGGGAGATGATATCTCATTGTGATTTTGATTTGCATTTCTCTGGTGATTACGATGCTGAGCACCTTTTCAGGTACCTGTTGGCCATTTGTGTGTCTTTGGAAAAATGGCTATTCAGGTGTTCTGCCCGTTTTGTAATCAGATTGTTTGGTTTTTGCTGTTGACTTGTATGAGTTCCTTATATATTTTGGATACTAAATCCGTATCAAATACGTGGTTTGCAAATATTTTCTCCCATTTCACAGGTTGGCTTTTCATTTTGTTGATGTTTTCCTTTGCTGTGCGGACTTTTTTTAGTTTGATGTTGTCCCACTTGTTTATTTTAGCTCCTGTTGCCTGTGCTTTTGGTGTCATATCCAAAAAAATCATTACTAAGAGCAATGTCAATGAGCCTTTCTCCTGTGTTTCTAGGAGTTTTATGGTTTCAGGTCTTACATTTAAGTCTAATCTAGTCCAAGTTAACTTTTGTGAGTGTTGTAGGATGGGGTCCAGTTTTACTCTTTTGCAGGTGGGTATCTAGTTTCCCCAGCACCATTTTTTTTTTTTTGTGGTACGCGGGCCTCTCACTGTTGTGGCCTGTCCCGTTGTGGAGCACAGGCTCCGGATGCGCAGGCTCAGTGACCATGGCTCACGGGCTTAGCCGCTCCGCGGCATGTGGGATCTTCCCGGACCGGGGCACGAACCGGTGTCCCCTGCATTGGCAGGCAGACTCTCAACCACTGCGCCCAGGGAAGCCCCCTAGCACCATTTATTGAAGAGACTATCCTTTCCCCATTATGTGTTCTTGGTGCCCTTGTCAAAGATTAGTTGACTGTATATGTGTGGGTTTATTTCTGGGCTCTTGATTCTATTCCATTGCTCTGTGTGTTTGTTTTAATGCCAGCACCATACTGTTTTGATTACTATAACTTTTGTAATATATTGTGTCGTGAGGAAATGTGATGCCTCCAGCTTTGTTCTTCTTTCTCACGATTGCTTTAGCTATTCAGATTTTTTTGTGATACCATAAAAATTTAAGGATTAATGCTAATTTACTCTTAGTGTTGATAAATGAGGTAAGATGATTTAAAATCATCCTGGAGATCACACAGAAAACCAGGATTAACACTCAAATGAGTAGCTGCATTGTTTTAACTTACCCACATAGTTCATTAAGTAACTTTGTCGTCAAGAGCTAAAACTGACTTGCAAGCATCATGTGAAGAAGGAGAGCTAATAGTTAAGTACTCAGGAATTTTGTAGGCTAGCGATTTAACCATTGAGAGCTTGAAATTAACATGGAGGGAGTATTTACACCATGGAAATGCACCTCCCACACAAGGGGGGTATATCAGCACACTACTGCAAGGATAAAGAACTGATACCTATGATATACCTGACCTGCTTCTATTACTGTTGTTATTATTAATTCTGTTGCCTTAAATGCTAAGTTTTAGCTTTCTGGAGTAACAACAGTGTTGAAATTGACCATAAAGGGCTTCCCTGATGGCACAGTGGTTAAGAATCTGCCTGCCAGTGCAGGGGACGTGGGTTCGAGCCCTGGTCTGGGAAGATCCCACATGCCGCGGAGGAACTAACAAAGCCTGTGTGCCACAACTACTGAGCCCACGTGCTGCAACTACTGAAGCCTGCCTGCCTAGAGCCCAAGCTCCGCAACAAGAGAAGCCACCGCAATGAGAAGCCTGCGCACCACAATGAAGAGTAGCTCCCGCTCACCACAACTATAGAAAGCCCATGCACAGCAACAAAGACCCAACGCAGCCAAAAATAAAATAAATAAATTTATTAAAAAAAACAATTGACCAGGGCTTCCCTGGTGGCGCAGTGGTTGAGAGTCTGCCTGCCGATGCAGGGGACACGGGTTCGTGCCCTGGTCCGGGAAGATCCCACATGCCGCGGAGCGGCTGGGCCCGTGAGCCATGGCCGCTGAGCCTGCGCGTCCGGAGCCTGTGCTCCGCAATGGGAGAGGCCACAACAGTGAGAGGCCCGCGTACTGCAAAAAAAAAAAAAAAATTGACCATAAAGCTGAGTAAATGACGTATTCCGCGAAGAAAACTGAACTGGTTTTGGCTTTTGGGGAATGGCTCTGCTCTTGAGGGCTGGTCCCCTTCCTTCCCTCCTTGTCCTGGTCAGTTCCCTGCCTCTTCTTAAGCAGGCTTTCTGACATGTCTTCTGCTTCCCAGGGACACACTCCTTCCATGCTCCTGGAGCTCTTATCACTTCCCCCATCTCCGCTCCCCACTGAGGTGTAATTGTTGTCTGTGAGTTGGGCTTTCCCTCCACACTGCACAGACCCCAGTTTCTTGTTCCTTTTGTGCAGATACACTGTAATGGACCACCTGGTTGACAAACTCGTTGCGTTAATAAAGCATTGTCTGTTCTACCCCACGTGGATTTGGATGTTTTGCCTCCTTCCCTGCTTTTCTCTTCTCACCTACCGTCCCCTACCACCACCCACCCACCCTCCCAAGATGCTACCTCTTAAGAAAAAGAGAAAACATGCCTCACACTTTTCTATACTTACATTTTGATATAAATAACCGTTACTGGTAAATTTAGTCAGAATTAGACTAAATATGTTATTTGAAAGAGGGAGGATCCTCCAGTGAATAGAAATGAAGTAGATCAGGACTTGTTGTTACACAACTGAGAACTTGACATCTTTTGTGAATAGAATGTTGAGATAATTTTAGTGCTGGGCTACTTTTGTAAGAGACATCTTATTTTAAGTCTTCATTCAAAGGAACTTCTGTGGTTCTCAAACTCGCCTGTATTCAAAATTCCAGTTTCCTTGTGTCATCTCTCCGAAACATTACTTCGTTGAGTTAACCTGTTCTTCGCTTGTGCACACTAGTGTGGATAACTAAGACTTATTTTACTTTTTTATTACTTTTTTATTGGAGTATAGTTGCTTTACAATGTTGTGTTAGTTTCTGCTGTACAGCAAAGTGAATCAGTTATACATACTAAGACTTATTTTAAACCTTCTTCCCAGCCACAAGAATTTTCTAGAGTGGATATAAATATAGTTTTCTGGGTATCAGGTATAAGGGCAGATGTATATCAGATATTCCAGTGTGATTGGTCTCCTCCACTACATGGAGACTGGTGTCATGCTCAAGGGATTTAGCGCATAGAAGATAAGGGTGCGGCCCTTAAGCCAGACTTCCGTTAGCCAAATGTCTTGTCTGGGACAGGTTATTTAAACTTTCTATACCTCAGTTTCCTCCCTATCTGTGAAATAGCATTAATATTAGTACTTTCTTCATAGGATTTTGTGAGGGTTAAATAATTTAATGTATGTAAGACACTTAAAAGAGTCTGGCCCATAGAACACACTCAGTAAATGTTGGCTATTATGATTATAAAACTGAAGGTTATTAGTCAAGCTGTAACTTATCCTTGACTTTTGGTAGATAAGAGTGAAGAGTATCTTTGAGTAGGTCATTGTTTCTAAAATCTGAGGGTCAAGTATTCGTTGTGAAGCTTTTTATTTTGGTCTAACTCATAACTTTGGTAACATTAAGTACTCTTTGCAATTTTCTGCTGAGACGGTAGGCATTTCTTTCTCTGTCTCTCTCTCTTTTTTAATTCCAAAGCCTAATTTCATATCAAAAGAAAATAACATAGTAAATAAATATTTAATAAATATTCAGATGGTTTTATTTCTAGTCTATAAGGTAAAAGAAAGAAATAATCTTTCTAGAGCTACAAAGGGACTAATGGTGGCCAGGATTTGGCTCTCTGCCCTCTGGACGTGATGTACCTTATTCCACAGAATAATACCAGGTTCAACACAGTGTGGAATTTCCCTTGGTTACAAATGTTAGCAGCATGTACTGAATCATTTTTGTTGACATTCAGTGCCCCAAGTAACACATAGCTTTCCTTTGAAAAGGATGAGAGATGTGGAGGACACATTTTAAATCCCACTCATTGGACAGTGGTAACATGATGGGGTTTAAAGTTCTTCTTGGTGGCGCAGTGGTTGAGAATCTGCCTGCCAATGCAGGGGACGTGGGTTCGAGCCCTGGTCTGGGAAGATCCCACATGCCGCGGAGCAACTGGGCCCGTGAGCCACAGTTACTGAGCCTGCGCGTCTGGAGCCTGTGCTCCGCAACAAGAGAGGCCGCGATAGTGAGAGGCCCGCGTACCGCGATGAAGAGTGGCCCCCGCTCGCCGCAACTAGAGAAAGCCCTCGCACAGAAATGAAGACCCAACACAGCCATAAATAAAATAAATAAATTAATTTTAAAAAATTTCAAGTTCTTCTTGGAATAACCATGTTGGCCTGATTGAAGGCTACAGGACTTCAGCAGTCTCTTTGAGAACTTTATGGGATATACCCCAGTGGCTGTTCTTATCAGTTAAATGTAAGCATGACTACTTAATATATCATTTGTTCCCCTTTGTCCTTGACTCTGATTCATATTTTTCTTGATAATAATAGGATTAAGTGACTCATTTGATTCCCTATTCCAAGAAAAATATGCTCATTAGGTAGAGAGAGGCTTTAGGGATTAACCCCTAGAGTGGCTTGTTTTATAGTTATCCTATTGTAAGGTAAAGGGAGACCTGGGGAGGGGTGGTGAGATAGTAATCTGTTCTTAAATAGAAACAACAGGTACCATCTCACCAGTTTTTGGCCATCTATCCTCAAACAGAGAAGGTGCTGAATTTTTTACCTCCCATTGGGCACCTCTTTCTACATTTTTATAATATCGAGCTCACCAAATGGATCAGAGGCTCCGGATCCGTCATAGCATGTTGGTGGTGAATCACTTAATTGAAAAATATGGGTGGAAAGAGGAGATCCGAGGACTGGTGGGTAGGCAGTTACTCTGCAGGGGAGCAGCTCTCCACTTTCCAGTTTACAGACACCTGGAGTCTGCCATTCCTTCCTTACTGAGCCACATTCAAGAAAGGGCTGAGGTAGCGAGTCCTCGCAGAAATTCTCACGGGAAAGCTAAACTCTTAAAAACAACGGTTTCCCTGGCACCTAGTAAAAAAGGAAAGTGTGATTGACTATTTTGATGTGAAACCTACACGCCATGTTTCAGGTTAGATGTCAGGGGTATATTGAGGTGTCCCGGGGCAGTTTCCCCACAGGCATCAAAGACGTGTCCACACAGGTTAACTGGACTGGCTGTGAGATGAGAATGGGTGACACGTCGCGCCAAGTGAAGTGTGGGAAAGAGGGGTGGGATATAATACGGGCAAGTGGAAAAGAAGGCCCTTCCACCCGAAGAGCCATTTGGAAAGGCTGCGAAGCTGAGTAGTTGAGAAATGGTACCTCTTCTCTGGATACGTAGGTTTGAGCAGGAAACAAGTGACCGGCTTCCCGTTTTGGGAAAAGAAGTCAGACTCTGGATTCTAGGCCTGCTTCTGCTGTAACTAACATTTTAGCCTGGTCGCAGCATCCCAACAGTCACGCCTTCTTGCAGAACGTACTGTGATAAAACTGCGTAGCATCTTCTTTCCCTTACTTTCATGTCTTTAAAAAATATAAAAGTGACACATGAGTGCATTCTTAAAAACTCATGAGTTTTTAAGATACGAGTATATTGAGTAAAATATAAAAGTGGTAACTGCGTTGCATTTAATAGATTAATTTGGGGAGAATTAACTTGCTTTAATATAGAGACTCGCTGTTTAGAAAATTGGAACCCCTGCGACCCCCGTTTGTAAAGATTTACTTGTGTGGCTTCGGTAGAGTTTAATACGTTTTAAAAATGTTCTTGTTAATTTTATCTTTAGGTATTTTCTAAGCAGGATTTTTTTTTTTTCCACTACAGTTGTTCATTGGTTAGCTGATGTGCAGGAAAGTTGTCTTTTTGCGTATGTTGATCTTACAACCCATAATGTAATGTTACAGAACTTTTTTACTGGCCTCTGATTGTTTTTTGTTTGTTTTTGTGTTTTGTTTTGTTTTAGTTGATTAAGATTTTCTAGGAAGAAAATCACTGGCAAATATTGACAGTATTGTTTCTTAGTTTTATCAGCCTTGCCTTTTCTGACTTAAGCAGAGAAACTTCTAGTGCCTCATTCTTAAATAAATCGACTTCTAATAGATTAAGGAAACTTTCTTACAATCCATGACTTCTTAAGATGAATATACCCGTGTGTGTTTAAACCCGTATGTGTATAAGAGAATTTAAAACTTTGAATCATACTAAAAGAATTCCTGAGATAAGCCCTGCTTTGCCAGTTTATAAAAATTTTATATTTCTGTATATGTTATCTACATTTATATTTTATTTAAAATTTTATATAAACTGGCAAAGCAGGGTTTAATATAAAATGGAAAACAGGGTTTGTCCCAGAAATTTTGTGACTAAATGCAATAGGCCCCTTGTTATCCAGGGATTTCGCTTGTTTCCTGTTCCACCTGGAGGGTAGCCTGTCATTTTCTTTTTTGTGTGTCACTTTGTCTAGTTGACATCTTACCTTTATGATGCTCATGTTGAGGGCATCAGGAAAATTTCCTACTTCTTTCTGTACCTTAAAATAGCTTATGTAAGGCAGAACTTTTTGAAATTTGGGAGAAATTGCCTGGAGCTGGTTCTTTGGAAGTGAATTTTTGACTAACTTTTCAATTTCTAGCTCTCTGTATGTCAATTGGGATACTTTTTATATCCTAGGAAACATCCAGTTTCCAGACTTCATAATTTATTGCATAAAATTATACATAGAGTTATTTTTACATTGAAAAATTCCTTATCCGTATCTAAGATTTGTGTACAGATATAGTTTGTAATCTTGTTGATATGTGTTCTCTATTTTTCTCTCTCTCTTTTTCCTTCTCTCAGTCTTGCCAGAGGTCTGTCTTTTCTTCGATCTTTCCAAAGAACTTTCTTTTGGTTTTATTGATAATCTACATTTTATTTATATTTCATATATATTTTAATATCTCATTTTTTTAGTATTTTGAACTTTTTCTAGCTTTTTATATAGTATGCCTAGCTCACTTAATTTTACTTTTACATATTCTAATATGCAGTTTTAGGCCATAATTTTTCACTTGCCTACTGCTTGGGCTGCATCCCACAAGATTTTTTAATATACTGTCAATACTACCATTGTCATTGATTTCTGTATTGTTTTAAATGCCATTTTAAAATTGCTTTAATATAATGTTTTTCATGATGGTCATGCGATTATAGTTTTGTTTTTAATTTCTTTATTACATTTCGAATGGGGAAATGGCATACTTGGATTCGGTGAGATTTTCTTTGTGGCTTCATCTGCTGTTAGTTTTTAAATATTCCATGTGCATTTGAAAATAACAAATATCCTAAGTTTTCTCTATTTCCTATAGTAAACAGTGTCTTGTTTTCAGTCTACTTGCTTAAATTTCTGAGAGAGATTTGTGCTTGTCTACCACTTTGATGATGGATTTATCAATTTCTCGTGTATCTGTACTTTAAAAATATACCTCAAAGCTGGGTCATAAATAGACATTAGAGGTTCATGAATATTTAATATTTTTGGTGGCCTAGAGTTTCATCAATAGGAAATATACTTTTTTTTTCTTTTATTAATTTTGCCTTGGATTGGCTTTCAACTGATAGTCATGTTGCTATCTGTGCTTTCTTCTTGTAGATTTTATCTTACATATATTCTCTGTCTTTTTATTTTTCATATTCTCATTCTGTTTTATTCTTGGTGGTCTGTTGCACAGTGTTTAGCTTTACATTTCTCCAGGCTAATGTGACAGCCACTGTATCTTAATTGAGGAATGTACTCTCAAAATAAGGTAACATGTATAGTTATTAAAATACATGTATTCTTGCCATGTTAATTTTTGTGTTTCCCAAGTTTTCCTGTTTAACTTCCATTCTTTTCTTGGCTTGATTACATAACCTTTGTTTTCTTTGCTGCTCTCGCCCGCTAATAATAGGAGAATTACACATCTTATTTTTTTCCTTGTAAAAATTACTCTTTCGTTTTCAACTCACAGATTTAAAATTATATTTTCTATTATAAGTCTAGAGTTGGTTACTATCTATATATTCCCTGAACAAGATAAGAATGAATCTTAGAACATTTTTAATTCCCCACTTTCTACTTCTTCCTACCTCCTTTACCTTCCAAGTTGAGATCAGTTTACTTCCTTCTAGATTTTTCTATTTTTATTGCATCAACAATTACATGGACTCTACTCTTGGGTTTGCTTTCCACGTCTTACTGTTTCTTGTGGACTGTGCCATTTCTCTTTCGTTTATTTTTGTCTTTGTGGTTATATATCCTTTTGTAATTCTTTCAGAAGTGTGGGAGTATAAATGTTCAGAATTCTTGCATTTTCTGTATTGTCTTTATTTTGATCAACATTTGGAATGCAATTTTGCTAGCTATGGAATTCAAGTTCTAAAGTCATGTTCCCCCTTTTTCCATCTCATATTTGCCCTGGCTTGCCTAGCACCTCTCAGTACAGCACCTCGATTAATCACTGATTATTTCATCAGACTCCCCTCCAGCTCCATTCACGTGTCGACCCTGGGATTCAGGCACCCTGACTCAGCTCTTTTTCCTGCAGTCTTCTGGCTTTATTTATGATTTTTGTCTTCCCACTATAGAGCCAATCCATCTACTTTTATCTTTCAAGAACAATTCAAAAATTCCTAGTCCATTGAAGGTGCTCTTTTTTATTTTTCAGCATTTACTAGTATGTAAATCTTCTCTAAATCTACACATACTTACAGGCACAGACACACACACACACACAGACACACACACAGGATCATTTAGGAGATGTGGAGTTGAAGGGAGACTAGAAGCCTACATTCAATCTATCATCCCAATCCAGCCTCCCTACATAGAACTTAAAAAAATTTTTTTTATTATGCTATAAAACACATGACATAGATTTTACCATCTTAACCATTTCTAATTGTATAGCTCAGTAGTGGTAAGGATGTTTTACACTGTCAGGCAACCAATCTCCAGAACTTTTTCGTCTTGCAAAAGTGAACCTCTATACCCATTAAACAACAACTCCCCATTCTCCCCTCCTCCCCAGCCCTTGGCAACCACCATTCTACTTTATGTCTGTATGAATTTGACTACTATAGGTACCTCTTATAAGTGGAATCATACCATGTTTATCTTATTTCTCTTAGCATCATGTCCTCAAGGCTCACCCATGTTGTAGCATGTGTCAGAATTTCTTTCCTTTTTGAGGCTGAATAATATTTCACTGTTTGTAGATACCACATTTGTTTAATTATTCATCCATCGATGAATACTTGGGTTGCTTCCACTTCCTGGCTATTGCGCTATGAAAAAGATAGGCCTGCATTGAAGTGTATACATTCTAAATGCTTTTAAATACAGTAAAGAAGGGAAACTGATATTATCCTCATTTTATAAGTTAGTAAACTGAGAAGTTGTCATTTATTCTTTCATTTTATTTATCCGTTAACCTGGTTGTTAAATTTGTACTGACTATTTGCTATGTGTAAGGAGTACTAGGTACATGGACACGAAGGCCCCAGCTTCTAGGATCTTACAGTAGCGGGTGGAGGCAGATGGGTAGCAACATCAGCTTGAAATCCTAACTTCAGAGTTGGGTGATTTTCAGCACCATGCATGCTGGAGACCTGGGCTAGGTGCAGGGGAAGGTGGGGAGAGAGGCATCTCTATATCAGACTGATGATTGAGGAGAGACTTCCCAGCTGAAGTATTGTTATTTATTCGTGCTGTACATGTCGGCGTGGGTTACCTCCTGTGTTCCCACCATCTAGTACAGTGCCTGGCACCTCATAAAAAACAAACCAAGAATCAACGAACAAAGAAAGTTTTCCTGGGACTTTCCTGGTGGTCCAGTGGGTAAGACTCCGTGCTCCCAATGCACGGGGGCCCGGGTTCGATCCCTGGTCGGGGAACTAGATCCCGCGTGCATGCCACAACTAAGAGTTCACATGCCGCAACTAAGGAGTCCGCCCGCCACGACTAAAAAGATCCCGCATGCTGCAACTAAGACCTGGCACAGCCTAAATAAATAAATACAATAGTTTTAAAAAACAGTTTTTCTGACTCTCACTGGCACTCCCTTTCCTCTAATGTACTGTCTCAGGGCCACATGTGACAAGTGGTCCGTGGGTATCTTTTCCTCCCTCCTCCAAGCAACTCCATGAACATGCACAGTTATCATCTCCATCCCACGAATGAAGAGACTGGGGTGAGGGGCAGTTAGGTAACTTGTCTAGGAAGACTTGGACCCTGGGCTCTTTACCTCACCCTGAAGGCGAGACCCTTCATGGTTCTTCGGCTGCTTCCTCCAGATTATTTTGGCCTGTGTTTTCAAACTCTTTCCTACCGTCTGAAGCTCCTGTTCCTCTGGGGACCAGGTATCTAAAGCTCATGAAGGAAGTACAGCTTTCTGCCCCCTTGAGGAGTTCAAAAGCACAGAGCGGCCAGAGTGAAGGTAAACACCAAACCTCAGAGGACCTCGGTGACACCAAAGTAGCTGGTCGCACACATGTGTAAGGCTTGACACTGCCCTTCTAGGCAGCTTGTTCAACTGAAATCACATCAGTCATTCACGTTTGCATCAAGACAGGTAATGAATGTCCCTGAAAATGTTTCAATTCAATGCAAAGATTATAAGAAAAAAGGAACCATTTCCCCACACACAAGTGTGTAGCGTATTGCGGAGCACACCCAAGTTATTCCCACGAGAAAACACGTTTTGCAGTTTAGCCCTTCCGTACTTACATTTCTTCTCTTCTGTTCTATGTTCATGATTTCCCTAGCTAGTAACTGGTCCTCAGTTAATATTCTCCTTGCTGGACCCACAACTTCTTAGCTGCTCTTCTTTTCCTGCAGATTGGTAGATTTTATTCCTATCTCTCAAGACTCTCTCATCCCTTTCTTCGCATTCGGAGAGGCCTAATGAGATCTCTGAGCTCCGAAGTTCGCTGGACAGTTGTCATTTGCAGTGCACTCACATCCAGAGTGCCCTCAAATCCGTGTTTGGGAAAAGGATGGGCATGGTGAGAGGCCCGCTCTGAATTAGGAGGACGTCCTAAAGTACCGACTGAAGCTCTTTGCAGTTTTGCTCAGTTGATTGAATGCTCCTCTCTAAGAACGTAAAGTCGGGATTGGGTTCAGAACGTGCTTGTTCTTGTCCTTGAGTAATGCAGCACCCCACCCGGAAACCCCATTCTCCGGGACGCAGGATGACCGGGATGGGACGCGAGCTGAGGGTGAGAAACGACATCATCCCTTTGATCCACTGCAGGACGCCCACAAAACCTTTGATGTTCTGAAGGCCAAAAATGCACAGCTTTTTCCCCTGCAGATTGAGAGGTTGATGTTTGAGCAGTAGCCAAATCACCCAGTTTTAGCAAACAGCTGAATTTTGACTTTCATAAACATTTAATGAATACATTTTTATTTATGTCAGCTTTAAAAAAAAATCCAGCTGCTGGCATTTGCTCCCCCATACCTTTTTTTATACCTTAATGCCAAAATTAGAGTACTTAAATATTTTAGAATTTCACGGTGAGCACCTGTGCAGGTGTGAGGGCAATACAGATGCACAGGGCGGGTGTGCAAGGCTGGTTGTCTTGTGTGCTTGCTGGGGAGGTGAGTGTCCTCGCGAGGGCTGTGCATGCTGCCCGCCTGTTCTTGGACCTCTGTCCCTTCCTGCCTCTGCCTTGCAAAGGAATGGAGCATCGTGGCACAGGGGCAGAGGGACAAAGTTGTGAACTGGTCCTCAGATTGGGTGGGACTTATGATTCTTTCTTGGGCCAACTGCTTGACCTTTAGTCCGGTGTCTCCCAGGACCTCGTCTCCATGTCAGATTTAACAACTCTGTGACCCTAAGAAAGGGACCGAGTCTAAATCTTAAAGGAATCTGCAGATTTTAACCCCACTGCTGGTGTTCAGAAAGCATGCTGAGTCTCAGTCTCAATCTCCTTTGTTATGTTTAAAACATGTAGAATTTGTTTTATTGACATGTTAAACTTCTGGAACTCTTTTATTATGGAAATTTTCAAATACACCAAAAAATAGTGAAAATTGCAGAATGCCCTACCATCACTGAGTTTCAACAGATGTCATCATTTCCCAGTCTTTTTATATTGCATCCCTTCCACTTTATGCTTCTAAAATATTTTAAAGCAAATCCCAGTTAGCATATTATTTCACCTATAAATATTTCAGGAGCATCTCTAACAAATAAGCCGCCTCCTTTGCTTTTCATGGCCACATGCTGGTATTACAGGTAGCAGAACTATCAATAGTACTTTCATAGCATACCGAGATTTTCCCCAGTTGTCTTGCAAATGTCTTTTACAGTTGGCGGGTTTGAATCAGAACTCAACCAAGGTCCACACGTTGTATGTGATTGTCATGTCTCTTAAGTCTTTTTAAAATCTGTAACTTTCCCCATCCCTCCTGCTTCTCATATTGTAACTGGGTCCTTTTTCCTGTATAAAGTTCCAAGTCTGGATTTGGCTGACTGCTGCCCTGTGGTGTCGTTTATCGTGTTATTCTCTTCTCCACATTTCCTGTAAACTGACAGTTGGATCTAAAGGTTTCAATGGATCTGGATTCCTTCTTTTTCTGGATTATCTCGTATACATCATTTTGCGTCACATCAAGAGTTAGATAATATCTGGACATTCTCTTTTTCATGTTACTTAGATTGATCAGTGAATTCATGTGCTGCCAGCCTGTTCGCCCCCGTCCTAAAGTTTCCCATCATCTGTCGTGTATTGGCTTTAGGATCCACTGACGAGTATTTCATTGGAGGTTACAAAATACTAAAGACAAATCAAGTTAATGAAGTTTCTTCTCTTTATTAGACCTTATCTGGAGTGTGATCATCTATAATAATTCCTTTTGCATATTTGTACAGCTTTTTATAGTATTTTGCATTCTTCCCTCTGTCTGAATGTATAGGATGCCTTGTGAACCTAACTCATTTCACTAGATGAGTATCTCCACTCTGCTAACTTGTTTGTTCATGTTTTCCTGCACATCCATGAATGAATCTTAGGCGGCATTGTGATTTATGTCCAGTGCTTAGACAGTTCCTGGAACGTGATAATGATATTTATTGAAGGAATAACTTTCATGAGTTGTCCATATCTTCTAAAGACATTTTTTTGCACTCCTAGATTCATTGGTGAAACTCAAAACAGTAGGAGCCTGAAACTTGAGCTGTAAAAAGTTCTTCATATGTCATCATTTCCCCAACTCCTTTAGCCATGATTGGCATTTTAGGCAAGGGAAAAGAAGTTGCAAGAGCTGTTGTCTGTGTTGGCAAGAGGAGGGAGGACGGCAGATAGGTTTGTGGGTGTTTGAATGGGGACAGTCTACAAATAAACAGGTAAATGTAAATCCATAAAAATATGTACATACATAAATACACATAATCACGCACACACACACAAGCACACACAGCTCACAGATGGTATATCGCAGGTTGCCCTGACAATTTTAGAACTGTATGCTAGAACACTTTTGAGAAACTTGGCTTTGAATGTGGAACATGCGTTTCAGAGCAAAGATCATGTCGGGTCCTGAGGGAAATGGATCTTTGTCTCTATGACATGAATGAAACCTGGATGGTTAAACTGTTTTGTATTTGGCGGTGCATAAAACTTGCTTCAGATAGCTGTAAAAATTAGATGTCCAGTTAAGTAGTTGACAAATCAAAACAACCAAAGCTTTTACTAGATATGATTAGTAGTTCTGAATACGAAAATGCTCTCCAGAAGAAATAAAATTACCATCTAGCAAAAATAAGTAGAGGTCTACATGGTGTCCAATTAGGAGATCTACTAGGTTTGGACAAACCAGAAATGTTCAAATATTCATGATTAACTTGAGCAGGCTGGGTGTGAATATTCGAAGGGAATTGAAAGCCACTTTTACTTTCATAGGTTTAGGTGCTGACAGCATTCCTCCAAAGTAATTAAAAGATAATTGCTGTAGTAATTTTTTTTTTTCAAACCATTTCCTTAAGCACTTTAAAAGAACTTTTGTTGGCACAGTTCCTTAATCAGAACCTTTGTAGCCATAGCTGTCTCAAAGTTCAGGAGTTCTTTGCATTTTAGGAAGTTAGTACGGTGCATGTAACATGTACTGTGGAGTCTGATGCAGCATCCAATAATGAAATAGATGACTATTTCTATAGCAAACACACAAGTGGTCACGGGTAATAGGATAAAAAAAAATAGGATTATAGAATATCCTCACATCAATTCAGGTCAGGTTGGGTCACAAAACTACAAAATGTTTTCAGAACTTTTGCAAAATCAGAATTGAAGACAAGGGATTGTGGACCTGTAAATGAACAAAAAATAAATAAATAGATCAATATCTACCTTTTCTGGAAGGGAAAAAAAAAGCCAAGGAACAAATCAAGCACATATCATTGTTGAAGGATTTTAAGCCCATCATATAAATGACTGACTTCTTTCAGTTCACATAAGATGTGGAAATTTAAAATAAGGAAGGCCTATCTATGTGGCTAAAAAAAAATTCAATTTAAGCAGTTTTAGAAGTAGCACCTCCCGTCTACAAAAGCTTAGACCTTCAACCTGTTTGTCTCTCAACACCTGCTCAGTTGGAAGGTCTGCTGTTGCTGGCAGGCTTAGGGAGCTGACTTGTGTGTGAGCAAAACAGCGTTTATCAGTGCATTTTGCTGCTGCGCTTTTGTGGAGCGAACGGTGCTCTGAGGTTGTTCTGCTGCAAAGCAGGCTCTTACGAGCACCTCTGCGAGGAGGTGAACGAGATGAGGAAGCTACAGTAGGAAAGTGGGAGAGTCTACATATTTGCTCAACGCAGGTTCTTCTCTAGATTTTGGTCACGAGCATTAGTAAATTACCAAAAAAAAAATGTCATACCCAACATAGGGAAAAATGAGAGTTGATTTGGCTTTCATACTTTTAAAAATCGGTCAAGTGATCTTGGCCCTTTTGTATTAACATTGAAAGGTTTGCTTTCAGTATTTTCTACAGAAAGCCCTCAGATATTTACCTGATAAACCTCTCTGGCAGCTTTCACCTGAGCTACGCATGCACAAAAATAATCAGATTATTCTTTATCTTGCTGTAAATGAAGTTCAAGCAGGGTTTCTGAAGTGAAGATAATCTTCATCCTGCCTTTTCCTACTGTCTAGGATTATTTTGCAGAACCCTCTGAAGTTACTCAAGTATGTTACGTAAGCTCTGGAATTTGCCAAAATAAGAAATATTCTAAGAAACATCATGATTTGACTAAAGAATTGTGGAGGAATTGTTGAGAATGGTTAGACCTGCAGATACTTTTTAGAATAATTGATCATACACAATAGGTGCTGCTACTTAAAAACATGCTTTTTCTTCAAATGTAAATTGACCACATCATTTCATTCTTAATCGTTGATTTAACAAAACTACTGCTAGGTTTTTCTGAATGTTCATAAACAAAGAGTTGCCACGGACATCTATGTCCACATATTTTTGTACACTTGTCCAATCATATCCTTAGGGTAAAATTCTAAAATTGAAATTTCAAAGTCATGTGCTTTAAAAATTTTGCTGTACATTTTAAATTGCCTTCCAGAGAGTTTCTACCAATTTACATTTTCATTAACTATATATGAAAATGAACATCCTCACTGGCAGTTGAAAATTCGTCTTATTTTAATTTACCAAATATCTTTTCATATTTATTGCCAAATTGCAAATTTATTCTTTCTGTAAAGGATGGTTCATATTCTCTGCCGACCGATTTAGTTTTTTCTTAATACAGTCTAAGAGCTTTTTATCTACTGAGGGTATTTATTTCTCCTTTGAACTATTTGTTGCAAAGATTTTTCCAAACTTTTTTTTACATCTAATTTTTCTGTGTCTAATGTCATAGCTAGCAAAGCTCTTCTCTATTTTAAAATTTTTTAAAAGTTTGTATTTTATTCTGTTGCTTTTATGTTTTATCCTTTGCATCTAAATACACATGAAGTATGAAGCAAAGACCTACCTAATTTTTTTTTGTCGAATGCTGAACAAATTTTTGGTACCATGTATTGAATAATGCTTGTTTTCATGTTGATTTTTTTTCTTTTTTTTTTTGCGGTACGCGGGCCTGTCACTGTTGTGGCCTCTCCCGTTGCGGAGCGCAGGCTCCGGACGCGCAGGCTCAGCGGCCATGGCTCACGGGCCCAGCCGCTCCGCGGCACGTGGGATCCTCCCAGACCGGGGCACGAACCCGTGTCCCCTGCATCGGCAGGCGGACTCTCAACCACTGCGCCACCAGGGAAGCCCTTCATGTTGATTTTTAAGTGACACATTTATCATAAATCTCTCTATACGTTCTTCCACATTGCTATGTCTGTCCCTCTGGCAGCAGTACCAGAGTGTTTGTTTTAAAATATATACATATATGTATATATAGTAAGTTTTCCCAACTGACTTCTTTGTAAAAGTTTTCTTAGTTATAATAATAATGCATTTAGTTTTCCAGGTAAAATTTAGAATAATTTTTGAATCCTGTGTCCTCCCTCTCCCCACCCAGTTTTCTCTATTGGACACTTTGTTTGGATTTGCATTAAACTCCAGTCTAATTTTGAGTTATCAGATGACTTTTATGCATGTACTTTTCTGTGAAACGTTTGTGTGAAAAGATTAAGAAATTTGGTTCCTTGAAAAATTGTTATACGAGATTATTTTGTTCTTTTAGACGTGTTTGTGTTGCTGAATCCTTTCATGGTTTTTGTTAAACTAGCTTGTGAACTAGTTCAGGTAGTGTCATACGCTGAATATCTACATATATTTATAATGAGGAATTATGAGAAAACATAATAAAATATATACCAGTTCTACATCCTTGGAGAGAAAATGGAATATAGCTGGATACAAATGCTCTATAATTACTCTCAGGAAGCTTAAAAATCAGAGCCCTGTTCTAATTCTGTGAAGTTAGTTGGTTGCTTGCTGTTAAAATATCATTTTCCTCCTGACAATTTCAGGCTGTTTTTAAAGTGGTATGTGTAAATGTTGAGTAAACTGAAAGAATGAACACTGGTTAGTTCACCTCAGAAAGATTTTGTGGCACAAGTGAGATTTGAATGGAGTTTTGAAAGGGAGGTTGCTGTTTCCGTGGGGAAGGGGCAGTGTGGCTCAGGTCAGGGCCAGGCAGCCGTATTTTTGAAGCTCTGGAGCTGGCAGTGGCTAGAGATGAGGAGAGAGGAGAGGGCAGTGGGGAGAGGCCCAGATGCCATGGGACTCTCACTGTGCATAGGCTGAGTTGAGGGGAAGATACCGATGAGGGTATTCTGCATCTCCAGTGCCTGAACAGTGGCGGCTCACGGTGTGTGGAAGAGGGAAGAGAGGCCTGAAAGGTAGATTGGGGCTCGATTAGACGTGGGCTGGGGGTCAGGGGATGAGTATTTGCAACCTCTGAAGGATTTTCTGAACACAGGAGTGCTCTGGGCTTTAGAAAGCTAAATTCTGACAGCAGTATATGAACATTCTGGTTGGGGCTGGGATGAGGGGGGAGTAAGGTGGAAGGCAGGCATCCATACAATTTCGTGACACTTTTACCATGGCAAAATAATTGAGCTTAGAGGATGTGTCCTATCAAAGCACTGTACTTGCATCTTAGAAAAGGAATCAGCAAACACTGGCCTGGAGCCAATCTGGCCCACAGCCCATTCTTACAAATAAAGTTTTATTGGAACACAGCCTCACCTGTTCATTTACATATTAATGATTGGCACCACAACAGCAGAGATGAGTAATTGCCACAGAGCCCACATGGTTGGCAAAGACTAAAATATTTACTCCCTGGCCCTTTAAGAATATATTTGCTGGGACTTCCCTGGCGTCCAGTGGTTAAGACTTTGGCTTCCAATGAAGAGGGTGCGTGCGTGTTCAGTCCCTGGTCGGGGAGCTAAGATCCCACATGCCTCGTGGCCAAAAGACCAAAACATAAAACAGAAGGGATATTGGGACAAATTCAATAAAGACTTTAAAGAAAAAAAAAAAATAGAAGGATATATTTGCTGACCTCGGTCTTAGAACATTGTCCTTAGTAGTTAGTGGTGCCACTCTGGAAAAGTTAACATAATCAGAAGAGTTCGGACAAATTGCGCATGGATAGTCTAAGAAAGGTTAGGTCATGTCACTTCCTATGACGAAATATACCAAAACTTTGTCTTGTGTTGAAGCCCGGGTCTTAAGTCATCGCCTTGATTATCTTATTTCTGTCTCTAGTTCTGTCTCCGTTTCTGTGGCCATTTCCATTTCCACCAGCTGCATTGAGTACCTACTATCTTCTGATCCTGACCCATCCTACTATCCGTAGTCAAGAAATTAGAATCCCAGTGCTAAATAACATGTTTCGATTTCCTTGCTGCGTACTCAGGAAGAGTAATAGCTCAGCCAGCTGTTTTAAGTTCTCCCAGCCTGTTTCCTGTTTGTTCCCCAGAGTAACCGTTCCCTTTAAAACTCTCCACAATCCATCCCTCTTTTCCTCGCTGTCTTTGTTCCTCTTCCCGCAGTGTCTTTTCTGCTGGAGGCGTGTGGCATCACTGAATCTGTAGCTCCCAGGTAGTGCCTGCATTACCCCAGCTGTTCCAGATTCTCACTGGAACCTGGCCTCTTAGGGATCAACCATTTGACAACTTGCCATGTTTAGGGAAGTCCAGCCATTTTTTCACCCAAACCAATCACAGATTTTAAAAAGTGTAAACCTTCATGCATGTGTTTAGACAAACATACAACTAAATTCTTCATAGACTTTACAAATTCTGCCTCTTCAAATATATGTTGAAGGACTGAGAGAATAATCAGGAAGCAGCAGACGTTCTGTGGAAAAGATGTGTTGAGCCCTTTGTGTATTAAGGGTCAAATTTTAGGTTTCTTATGAAGCACTGACAAGGTCGATGGTTCTCCTAAAGAGCAGTCCAGAGGCACAGGAACAAAGCTGAGAACAGGACTGAATATGCAGGTGTAAGAGTTATATGTTTACTAGGATAGAGATGGAGAAGTTATCTTCATGATGGGGACCTTTGAAGTCATTCATGTAAGCATATTCACTAGTTAATTAATCGACTACTTAATTATTTAATCCAGTTGGCATTTATTGAGGACAAACTATGTACCAGGGCCTATTGTACTAGAGGCCAGAAATACAAAGATGATTGAGGCTCATTTTCTGCTCTTGAGGAGCCCCCAGACTACAAGGGAGAAATCAGATGTGTAAATACTTCCTTGTCATTCAACATGTAATGTTGCAGCAGGTGAATTTTTTCAGAGGAAGTGCAAGGAAAAGTCTAGAAGGAGGAGGACTGAAATTGGAGAGGAATGCAATGAGGGAAGACTGGGGAAAAGAAATAGCAAGAAAGAAAAAGCATTTGAGCCTCCTTAGAAAAGATAATTGACGACACTATGGAAATCAAGGTTAGAGACAAGAGGTTAAAATTAAGGTGAAAGGCAAGAGGCAGTGGAGAAGCAAGGGCAGTGGGCAATCTCAGAAGAACTGAGACTTCAGTTGTTCATGAAGGCACCCTCGAACACCCTTACCCTCCTTGTACAAATATGTATGTGTATTGCTTGTATATAATAATATATCATATCCCATTTTAACTTAACATAATCATGTTATGTAATATATATTGGATTCATATATCATAAAATATTTTATATATTTTATATGTATTATATAATTGTGTATATACAATTAATTAAGGCTCAGGAAGTGTTAGGAATTTGCTAAGCACTTTAGATTATCTAGGTGAATTCTTACAACAGGTAGTGTTATTATAATACCAACATTTTTCAGACAGGGAGCCTGAGGCCTGCCAAGGTTAGACACATTGTACAAGGTTATGCGGGGGTCAGTGACACTCACACTCAGGCCTGCCCTACATGACTGAGTTTAGAAGCGCCTTTGGACTAAGTTTAAGAGATCAGATTTGGTGTTAAGATGAACTGCAGAGAAAGAGATTGGCTCCTTTTAATGGTGGGAGTGAGGGCAGGAAAGCCCGAGTGCACAGAACAGAGTGCAGGCAGTGTGTGGGGTAGAGGCTAAGCACAGGTTTTGATGTCAAGCCTAACTGGACTCCAGTCCTGGCTCTGCCACTTGCCAGCCACATGGCATTGATGAGGCCACGCTTCCACCCTGAATGTCCCCGTGTGTCCTTTGGGGTCCCATCTTCTGCCTTGTTAGTATGTATGTAAAGGAGCTGCGATTGTGCCTGGCTCGTGGAAGACACTCAGTTACGGTAGCTGCTACTACTGTCCCTTTCACCCTCACCGCCCCTCTCATTCCACATTCTCCCTCCTTCTCCTTGTCCTGTTACTGCTATTACTACTACTACTATTATTATTATTATTTTCCTTCTTTTCAAAACAACTTTTTAGTGAAGTATACTTGATTTACAATGTTGTATTCATTTCACGTGTACAGCAAAGTGATTCATATATATATATATATATATATATATGTATATATATATTCTTTTTCAGATTCTTTTCCATTACAGGCTATTATAGGATATTGAATATCCTGTCCCTGTGCTGTAGAGTAGGTCCTTGTTGTTTATCTATTTTATATATAGTAGTGTGTATCTGTTAATCACACACCCCTAATTTATTCCTCCCCCCTACTACTACTGCTGTTATTATTATTATTATTAGCAGCAACAGTAGTAGGAATGACTAATGGAATAGATTATCCTAAAACAACAACAACAAAAAACCCAGAATAGTTATTTAAGTCCTCAACTTGATCAATAGCAACGGTTCTTCTGTATTCATTTCAATATTTAGTGAGCCTTTGCCATGGCAGATCTCAGTGCGAGGCTCATTGGGGACTTAAGGTATGGATAAGTCTTTGCCTCGTTAACTACCACATAAACTAATTTGGCCTTCATGCCACATATTCCTGAAAGAGCACTTTAGGGGGAAAACTGTTAATGCTCATTGAACGCAGACCTCTTGAAGCAGGAGACCGTGTGTCACTCTGGAAGGGTAGTCTGGACTTAATTTCACGATGATTCGAAGATTTCATTATGGGGAGCTTCCCTGGTGGCGCAGTGGTTAAGAATCTGCCTGCCAATGCAGGGGACACGGGTTCGAGCCCTGGTCCGGGAAGATCCCACATGCCGCGGAGCAACTGGGCCCGTGAGCCACAACTACTGAGCCTGCGCGCCTGGAGCCTGTGCTCCGGAACGGGAGAGGCCGCGACAGTGGGAGGCCCGCGCACCGCGATGAAGAGTGGCCCCCGCTCGCCGCAACTGGAGAAAGCTCTCGCACAGAAGCGAAGACCCAACACAGCCAAGAATAAATAAAGAAAAAGTGGAAGTGTAGCAGTTACATAATAAGAATACAATATCTTCAAAAAAAAAGATTTCATTATGTATTTGCTGCTTCTCCAGATACCCTCCATTTCCTCATGTCACACGGTTAGGCTGTCATCTTATGTACAAGTTCAGATAGTTATCAGGATACTTTATTTTAGTAAATCTCATACCGTTGGCTCTTCGACTTTATATGAGCACCTGTTTGAGTTGCTGGTTAATAAGCAGGATGAATGAAATTCTGGCCCCTGTCCTCCAGAAAAACAGTCTCTATGTGAAAATGGGTTTTATAGATTCTTACTTACAGGGGAAGGTATTATAACAACCTTGAAGTGGAACCTCTCCCACCCAATATGAAGAAGAATGACATGTGACAGGTCACTCTTCCTTTATTTTACTAAAATAGCAACCTGGCCAAATATACTTTTCAGCACATTTAATATAGCCACATGTTTATTTATAGGAGAAATGGTGCTAATTCCCTAGTATGTTAACAGGTCTTATTCAAATTTGTTCTGTTTTTACTTTGGAACAAAATTGCTGAAGAGAAACATTTTAAGGCAAGTAGTGATTACAGCATACTTATCAGGTTATATATTAAATAAACTTCCTGAATTGAGAAGGTGCATAAACTGAAAAGCAGGTGGTTATCTTAAATTCTATATTGTTTATATAAGATTTCTTCAAATCCACTTATGCTGTAGGTTACTCTTTGCTTTTGTGTCTTCTTTTTGCTGAATTTCTACTTTCTCACTAACAAATGTAATCCTCTTTTGAATATGTAATAGATGACCTGGGATTCCAGAATGGATTTTCAGAAACCAAGGAATGACTTCCTCACTTTATTGTATACAATAAATAATGTATATATATTTTTTTAATTTGAGAGGTAGTCAAACAGGTGAATGCATAAATCTTGTCAACCCTTGGGCAGTTGTAATTTCCATACCAAAATGCATGAGTTTTTACCTGACTATTACTGTGTTATACATTAAGTATAGTTACCATGGCAACCTTTGCACCACATTATAACATTTAAATATAAGGTGGTGTGTATCTTCATAGGAAAAGACAATATATTTGAATTTTTGAATGTATGGTGAAATATAATCACTACTAAAATGAATAATTTTGTTCAAGGTCAATTGAATTCTTTAGGAGTTATGCGAATTTCCAACCAAAACTGTGAAGTGCATTCATTTTTTGTGATGTCTTGGGGGAAGCAAAGTTTTTTTTTAAATTGTACTTGAAAAATACCACATAATGGCCATTCAGTGCCTGTAATTGGCCTTGCAAAGGGAAAAACAAAATTGAACTTTATTTGATGTCATTTTTCAGCGGCTAATGTAGTAAGAATTTGAATTCATTTAACATCACATGATTGATCAAATTCTATCAAATATAATGCATTTCTTATTTTTGCATACCCAGTTGGCTAACTGTGACTAGTTTTGATCTCACGTATAGTTGAATTAACAGTAGCAGTTTGCTCATGCTTGCAAAAGAGCAAAATGAAATGAGCCGTTGATGTAAATCCTTGTGGCAGTTCCAGGAAAATGGCCACTTAAGCTGAAATTATAGAGATTGATTGTTGGCCAGTTTTTTATTAAGCATGGAAGAAAACTAGCCATTTCTTCTTGCCAGCGTAGGTCTAGGCCATGAGGCTGTCATCACTGTTTATAGAGACTGCCATATTTAACTCTTTTTCAGTTCTTTACTAGTGACTTTTCAAAATTATTATCTCAGTATATACTTTTCATTTGAAGGTGGTGTAGGGGGTCTAACTGACATTCACAACTTTTGAGGAATCTTTTAAATAATAATCAGTACATCATAATATGGGGCCATGAATTGGAGGAAGGAGAGTAACTGTGTGCTGGACTCCAGCTCTGCTGGACATTGTACATATGTTGTTTCATCTTCTCCTGTTAACTCTGTGATAGAGCTTTTATTATTCCCTTCTTACAGAGGAGGAAAATATGGTTTAGAGCAATTGCATAACCAGCTGCCACTCACATTTCTCGTATGCCTCTGAGCTAGAGGTCGACCTTTCTGTCCGACCTCAAAGCTCTCCATCTTACCTTAAAAGGTTTGGATTCAACTTCTGACTGGTTACAATTCGCATTATACTTTTAAAGTAGAAATGACAGCCATTGACCAAAGTCCTTAAAAGAAAATCGTTGCTAAAGGATAATTTTAATAATTTGCATTTCTCTCCAGTGTAACAGCAATCTTTTAAGTCCCTGATTATGAAAGTTATCCTTGCCATCTTATCTAAGTTTCCCGAGTCCTCTTTTGTTGAAGCATAAGACCAAATCAAAGTAAACTGTAAAGGTATATTCCTGGACCTTCAAGTATCAGGAATAAAGACTGTCCAGAGACTGACCTTCAGTTTTGAGCTTTGAAGTTCAAAAGCGGACAGGTGGAAATACTGTGTTCTTCATTGCCCTTTGGTGCGAGATATCTTCTGGGTTGCAGAGTAAGTGCCAACAGCAGCAAAATTATCACCCCCTCCTGCTACTATAGTAAGTCAGCAATGGCCCTTCTGTGGTCAAAATGGCAAATTCAGCAGCAGCTATTCGACAGGGATTTGCAAAAACTTCCCCATGGCTGTTAGGAATCTTATTCAGCAGTGTCTTTGAAAACCCAATTCTGTGCAGAATTAACTATGTAAAAGTGACCTCGGTTGCGAATTAAGTTTTTTAAACAAATCTAATTTATAATTTTTCTCAATGTATATTTTGCATTTGGCCCTGCAGTCTATTAGATCCCTCTACATATATCCCGCATTTGTAAGTCTTAGAGTGGTTCAGAATTTTATTTCCGTATTAACAGAAAGCCTTGTAAAATTCCTGGCTATAAAGAGTCAGTTCGCTATACAAAGCCACTATACATTACTTAGGTTTGTGATGAAAGAATGGAATTGCAGCTGTGTGAGTACTAGAATACCCAAACATGAATTAGACTCACAAGCGTTTGGCAATAGTTCAGAAAAGGGGCTTAATCTGGTTTCATCTGAGACTGCTTTTCTCTGTTCTCCAACATCCCCCCAAGATGTTGTGTCTGATATCGGATCACAACGTAATGGGAGTGACGCAAAATCAGAGAAAACCCTAAGAAACCAGGGTCACATTTGATTTTTCCCCAGAGATTCCCCCCACCCCGACTTCTTTTTTTTTTTTTTTTTCTCTCCCAGATTCCAACTCTGAAATTCAAGGTCATTCGCCTATTAGGTGAATTAATTATAAGCCAAAAAGCAGCATTCGTCGTATTCTGATCTCTCTCATATCTATAATTAAGGGTAAATATAATCTTCCTTTTTAGAAATGTACCACCCACCCATTACATTTAAAGTGCTGACTGAAATGAAATAATAGTTCAGCGCGAGATGATTTTAGTTTAACAAGAAAAAAGTTGATCATTTAAGCTTGAAGCAGTTCTATTTTTGATTACCATTCAGTTATAAATCTAATTTGAGAGATATGCTGCTTTTCGTTACCCAAGTTTAATTCATGGTTTGCATTCTTGGTTGCATAAGTAAAGTTCGATGGTTGATCAAGGATGTTAAAAAAGCTCCCCACAAAAGCAATAGGGAGCAGGGTTGAGAATGTGTTAGAAAAATAGTCTGAGACCCAGATCTGATGTGAAACAAAACGTTGCATTGAAAGGGCCCCTCACAGAATGGCTGCATTTGGCATTTGAGTGGCTATGTTGGGACTGGGTCTTTGCTGAAGCATTGATTGCAGAGGGTGGACTCCCAAATGTTTAAATCGAGTTGACAAAGTCAGTACATTTTATTCTTTGGTTAGGTTATTTTAAGTCAAAATGGTTGGTCTTCGGAAGCAAATAAGGAGCGAATAAGGGGAAGAGATCGGCGCATCACGTTGCAGGCAGTTAAACAAAATGCTAAACTCTGGCTTTAAGATTTACAGGTTAGCTCTGCGAGATGCCACATCTTGCTTCCAGTGTTTCCTGGCAGACTAAGGCAGCTCTCTACTGGGACCCAGCGTAACCGCAGAGCATGAGCTTGCACAATGTGAAAACCCTAAAACCTTTATAATCCTGGTTAAGGCAACGTTGCCCGTTTTGAAAGTAGACTTTAGCTTTTGCACTTAACTTTTGCTAAGTATAAATTTGCCTTCAGATATGTATGTATATATGTATATACATATATCCATGCGCATATAAATATGTATATATACATGTGGGTAAATTCGTATATAAATGAGTGCCATGTCTATTTTGTGCAATATTTAATTTACTTATTAAATTGAATGGCATTAACTTTTTAAAATTCATAAACTCAGGTTTTCAGCCGGTGGAAAAAATTTTTTTATCTTTGTCATAGCTAAAGAGAGTTCAGTGCGTGAGGTAAAGGCCAGACAATAGTAAATGGTCATTGTTCATTTACAAATGTATTCTACAATAGGAACACATATTTATATCTTAATTTTCCCTAGGGGGGTGATTAGAGCCTCCCTTAAGTGTGAGGAAATGCTTATTTTTGTATGCTTTAGAAGAATGATTCTATTGTCTGAGTAAAAGAGAAAAAGGAACAAACAGATCTAAAAAGAAAAAAACAGGAATGTGCTTTGTCAAAAAAAAAAAAAAAAGGAAAAGAAAGATTAGCACGAGCCACTACATGTTTGTGAGTGCTGTCTGCTCTCAGTCCTGTGTCACTATACATAGTTCATGTCATGTAAGAGTTGGATGCGTGATTTATTTACAACTGGCCCATGAAATGACTTTCTTTAAAATTAACAGCAATGAGGTCAGCCACAGCCAGTTAGCTATCTAGTTATCATTTTATATTTTTCAAGCTCTGTTGTGAATGCTGCTCAAACACAGCACAGCAAGCCTGTTTGTTTTTATGTCGACCTATTGAATGCATCTACTTTCTTGGGAGGGAAAACCTTTGCCACCAGGACCAACAAGAATTAAGCAATGGTTAAGCTCATTAAAATGACAGGCAAGCACTTCGACCTATCCGCTCAGCCCTTTTTGGAATATTTTGTATAATTTTAGGAAAAGAAAATTGCAGAAATAGGGGTAATGTCTAAACTATGGAGTTATCAATAATATCATTTTCAAACTCCTCTTTCCAATGAAATGAAGGCTCATTTGTAGATTTCCCAAACTGTAAAGAGGTTGTGATTTAAATCATTCATGGCTTTATTGATGGAAATTGCAAAGAAAACTTGGACTTAAGTAAACAGACTGTCAGTAAGATTTACCAAGAGCGAAATTTCAGGTTGAGATTCTAAAATTTTTAAATGCCACTTCTAAAGTGATAAAGAAATCATTTGATGTTATACTGTTGGATTCCTGATTTATAGAGAACTATTACAAAGAGCGCTCTATTTTAGTTTGTCATTGCCTTGCATTTTGTTATCTTTCCTAAATTCGGAAGAGGCAGTAATTGAATATTCGGATGTCAGATTTTTGTCTGGTAAATGATCTGGTTGTATCAGGTATTTGGTAAATATTAAGATATTTGAAATGAGTTGATACTCAAAATGTCCTTCCATCCTAAAATCTCATCCTCGAAGTTTTATTTTAAAGTAATGTTTATTATGTGTCCCTTGGAAAAGTCTTAAACTGGAAGCAGTGAAGGCAGGCTTGTCAGTAGCTGATTAGTCCTTTATATATTACTCATCGAGCGCTCACAAAAATCCCTCCTCGGAAGAGAGAGGTTCTCTTTATGATATTTAGCTATATAGTGGTGGAAAGGGGAGGTTTGAATTTTTGATTTTCCAGCTTATGGGTCATATTTGACCAACTGCTTTCACTAGAAGACATGCCACTTTGTTGAGCTATTTAGGAATCAAAAAGACTGTCTTAATTTAAAACAAGGACCCTTTGTTTTAGTTGGTGACTGCCTTGTGAAATTTTTCAGTTCTCAGCGGGTTAACCAGGGAACAGGGGCAGAGTCATAATTGGCCTATTTAGAGTATTTTGCATGTGAATAGTGTGTTAGTGAAGCATCCCTAAGTCTGTTGTGAGTGACATGGTGATTAGAATTTAGATTAGGGAAAACACATTCTGTACTTTATCAAGGACAGTAATTAGTTCAGTCAGTAAAAGTTGATTACAAGTAACGATAAAGTTAGATTTTTAGTACTTAATTCTAAAATTTCTTTATTAAATAGTAAATTTGTTCTTAATATAAATGGTAGTATCTACACTGGTTTTCTTGCATATCAGAATAATTAAAAGAACAATGTGTTCAATGCAGAGTATAATCAGGCGATTTATATATTATGGGTAAGTTTCTACGTAGCTTTTAGAGACTGTGATATTATTATATAATTTTTCGTATGTCATCATTTTCGAAAGCTTAGTGATTTTTCACGCCATGATAAGTTAGTGATATTTGGGAAAGTTTTCTAGTGTTCAGGTAAACGTTTCATTTGTGGGGATGTGTTTTAGTTGCTGACAGTCCTCAAGAGGGCATTCTGAAGTCCTTTAATGTGCTCCTGTTAGCTTAGAATGCCTACTATTTCTATAATTTTGAGAGTCAGTGTGAGGATTTGAATTTCCTCCTGGTTCAGTTGGCATTTTCTGTTCTGGGGGTGCTGTGTGAATTCGTGGAGGGTCATGCAGAGAGGCAGAACTCCCAGCTGAAATGAGCATCTATACTCTCCCCCAGTGTGAGCAGCAGGGGGAAATGGTGTACGTTCGAAAAATCAGATTCTCCCTGGTTCTTGTTAAGGGAAGGGCATGGCTAGTTCCCAGATATGAGCCTATCTCTAGATAAAGAAAATATTAGCCTTGCATAAATGCCCTTTACTTATAAGATGAAAATGTTAGTCGTCTTAAAAGATGAAAATCTCATTGAATGAACATCACTGTCTACCTTCCTCTCCAAAGTAAAGAACTTAAAATTCACAAACTTTGGGATAGCTTCTTAGAGGGCTTTTCTTTCGCTTTCTGTCATGTTGGGTTTTAATTGTTTCAGCTTAGCAGATGCTGTTTCCTTTATTGCATTGGTTTAAGTACTAACAATCAGTTGGGGGGTGGCAAATGTAAAAACTTAACCTTATATGTTTGTTTTTCCTTTTTAACCTTTTAGCAGAGTCTCCTTGGAGGTGACATGGATATGGGCAACCCAGGAACCCTTTCGCCCACCAAACCTGGTTCCCAGTATTATCAGTATTCTAGCAATAACCCCCGAAGGAGGCCTCTTCACAGTAGTGCCCTGGGTAAGGTATTCCTCTGTTTGAATGCCTGAGTGATTATTAGTAGCTTTTTCTTCTTTTTCTTTCTTTCTTAATATCATCCTCTCAAACTATCCTCACCCCGCCCCCGCAAAAACCATAGAATTGTACTCAGTTGTCGGGCTCATGACTCTCCCACCACCCTACCCCAGTAATACGTTGGGTGGGTATGTTAACTTACAGTAGCAGGAGAACTATTTTGGTGTATGCTTATTTCTTGTTTTCTCTTGGCCGCCCATCTAAGGAACCTCTTTTAAAAACCAGAGCATTAAAAAGTTAAATCTCTTCATTTTTATGAAAGAGGCGGGATTTGATTTCTGCCAGAAGAAAAGATGATAGCGGTACCGACATTTTGCGAAAGTCACGATTTAAGAAAATCTGGTCGAATCTAAATGGCTTCGTGGTGTAATCTCTTTTAGTTAGGAGAATGGGCATGCAGGGGACCTCACAGCCTCCTCATTTTCTTTCAGAGGTTCAGACAAAGAAAGTTCGAAAAGTTCCTCCAGGTTTGCCATCTTCAGTAAGTACTGCTTGTTTCTGCTTTGTATATTGTTTATTTTGTTCTGCTTTGTATTGATGCCAAGGAGATAGCAGCAAATGAGGTTCCATCCGCCAGAGCGGTGTGTTTATCTAGAATGTGGCCGAGGTAGAAATGGGCACCTCCAGCCACCTGACCCATGTTGGAGTGATTGATTGCATATCCTGGAAGACGGGGTGGGTGTGTTGATACTCAGCTGGTTAAGCTCTGAAGAGAGCCTTGAAAAGGTGCCTGAAGTTCGCGGAGTTTTACCTGCACAGAGCTTTCAGGAGAATGAGTATTAGTTTCACGTGTTGGTTAAATTCTTTGTTGGTATTATGATGATTTATGGATTTGCATACGAAAGGAGATTTGTGGAGAGGATTTAGGAAAAATTTACATGGGTTTCAGCCCAGAGTGCAGGGAGAATGTCTCTATTTTCTAGAGAGGGGACTGAATAAAGGCTGCAAAGGTAGCTGCATCAGTAGCCATTTGTGTCTGGAATACCAGGTGGCAACTAGAAGAATCCAGCTGGAACCAAAGGCATTCTGGGTCATTTTAATACCTGGTGCTCTAAGGAGGGGTTGCTGCGGTCTCTCCAGTTGCCAACATAGCAAAAGTTGGTTGTAATCATAGTTAAATACATGATATCTTATTTTCAATCCATATATATATATTTTTTCAAATTCGAGCTCCTAGATAATTTAATTTTGTTTAGAACTGACCTGTTTCTAGAAATTTCCCCCTTATGTAGAATAAAACTAAGAGTTTCTCTTTTCTTTCCTTGTCTCCTGCTTGCTTTCTCCTTTTTTTTGTTCTTCCTTCCTGCCTATGATATATTTTTTTATATATATATATATAGTTTTAATTTAATTCTGTGTTCTGTAGGGCACTAGTGTTCATTGAAAAGAATGCTAATGAGCCTTATAAATTCTTGTACTCTAAAATAAAATTATATTTAGATTTCTGAAAATAATATTACCAATCAGTGCTCGCATATTAGTTTTATTTCATTTTTAATAAATTAGAAGAATAATAGGTTTTGCAAATGTGCTGAGATTAGATTAACCCAAACACCTGTGTGTTTGACTTGATTTCAGTTCAGTGCATCCAAAAAATTATTAAGCGAATATATCAGAATAAGTCTTATCAGGGAGAAAAAACAAATTTTGTACGCTGATTATCATAGACTCGGTAATGTTGAAGAAGCGTCACAAAATTATCCATAAATATATAAAAATATTGTGTAAATAAAACTGCCAGTGGTGTGTAAAATAGTCGCTTTGGACTACCAGTAAGTCATTTAAAAACATACTGAGTGGTTTATTCTTTGAATTTCTGTGTCGTCTTGAAATTGGCTAATATCCCTGCAGGTTTTTATAAGCATATTTTAAGCTTGAAATTTGTGGTAGATTTAATGTAGATGAAACTTTAGCTTTTAATAGCTTTTATGACAACTTCAAATGATATAGTCCTCACAGCTGTTTACATTTTAAACATGCCTGAACCTAATACGGACAGTATTAAATACAATAAGTGGACCTTTGAATGTTCTAAAATGATAGAATAGCTCTTTGCTCTAAAAGCCATGCAAAACTTAAAGCTATAGTACACTGTTTATGCCTCATATTCAAATAAACTTAGTTTATTTTTTCCAGTGCTAAAATTATGCAGAAATTTACACAGTTTCTAGGGAGTGCTTTGGTGTGGCAGTAGATATTATCTATCCATTTAATCATTGTCAACAAGTTCTCATAATTCATTGTAAATTTTTAAGTATTTCTGTAGAGCTAACTGGCCACTATAGAAAATTTCACTGGTAGAGTTTTTTCCTTTGCTGTTAAGACAATTATGTGTTGCTGATATGTTGTCATATGTTCAGAAGTATAAAAGTATCTTTCCTTTCTTCCCAGTAAATCAGGACTTGAAAATGTCGTTTGTATTATTTAATTTTTGGCTTTTGGTGGTCAGTTTAGGGTTTCCTCTTCTTTGAGAATTTATGTTGGCTGAACGTTTTAATTGTCCTTAAGGAACATTTTGGTATTTTGGTCCATAAGGAACTCTTTTTTGAAAGATAAGGAGGAAAACTCAGTTGAAATGGAAATTTTATCCTTGTTATTTTTTCACTTGTTTGGTTTTTTGTTTGTTTGTTTTAAGCAAGAAGAAGTTAGTTTGGTTGATTTTAGAATCCAGTCATCTATTTATTGTCATTACTTAAACAAATCTCAGCTCTCTTTTAATAGCAATTTAACTTAGTTTATGTTAGCTTTGTTACATGAATTGGATCGCTTATTACTGATAACAGAATCCACACGCCTCATCACTGCACAAAATATGTATTTCAATTTGATCTAAAGAGACGATCTGTATTAGATACTGTAACACTTTTGCCCCAGTAGATCTATATTGTTGTATATTTAGACCTCTGCCATGCTTAGTCCTTCTTTTAAGCTCAAATAATTTTTATCCCATGAGATACTTCTAAAACTTACTTCAATATGTATGAATATTTTTATGACAAATAAAAAATTGGGGATAATACAAGGTTTCTTTTGGAGTGATTATGACTAGATAAAGACATTTATATGTTTTCTTCAATACATATTTACCATGATAAATAGTAATAAATCTGTCACAATCTGTTCTGTCAACTCACTTTTTTTTCTTCTTCTTTTCAAAATGGGCCCTTTCTCTTCCTTAACATAAAGGAAGAAAATTTAAACGGTAACATCTGTAATCAGATATTATTTATGGCAGGACTAGGGGACAGAGACTGGACTTCTCTTGCTGCCATTAGTCTGGATCTTTGCAGGAAATTGGGAGAGTGAGGGGCTGGACTGGCCCTGTTTTTGAAAATAACTGCAGCATCTGTGGGAGAGAGAAAACATAAGCCTGGCCCAACATTGTGCCACGGATCTGGCAGGATCCTTGAATGTGTTTGTACTGTGCGCAGCATCTAGAGACCTCGAGTCACTGTGGAAGCATGACAGTGATAGGGCGGCGGAAGAACCAGCCTGCAGGGTCGTAATGCACAGGCGCAGTGGAGGGAAGGGAGTCTGTCCCCTTGGAGAGCAGAGGCCTGTAGTTAGGGCTGGGGTGATGTTTTTTTTAAAGGAAAGGCTGTGTGAAATTGACAACTATCTAATTGCCCACAGGAGCCCTGCTTAGTACTGGGGAACATTTTTGTACTCTCTCTTCCCATTTTAGTATGTTGCTCTTTTCAGCTACATCTCAATGTCTTACAGCCCTCATCTTTTGATAGGACTTTAACAGTATAACTTTGGTTTTTTTTGTTTTTTTGTGGATGCGAGGATTTATCTTGCCTATCTAATTTCTTGCATTTGCACGTTAACTTCTTTGTTCAATTTCTACATGTTGTTTTTTTTTTTTTTTGAAGCCATACATCATCTTGGACTTAATAGCTTTCAACTTTACTGCTCCGTCCAGCAAATTTCCTATCTTTGTATAGTCTAATTGTCATACGTATTGAATCATGAGTTAGTGCAGAGAAAATTATACCGCGTTAAATCACATTTTTTGAGAAAATGTCCATGATTCTTAGAAATTAACATGGAAGCATTAAAATCTAGAAAGCAAAAAAAAATTTTCTTTTATTTGGTGCTGTTTTAAAATATTTTTTCCAAACACACAGAAAAAACACAGAAACAAAAGACATTGTCTTTCAGAAACTTTAGTGTGCCCACCAATATGTAAACACATAAAATCTTCATCTTCTTATAATTTGGAATGTTTCAAAATGATATACATTTAACCAGAAACTGTTAACAACTACAACCATTCTACTTCAAACATTGGTGGAATTTGTCTCCACTTCTAATTCAGTTTTGAAACTTCAGTGACAGTCTCACCAAGATCCCCAGTTAGAATCCCTGAAACTTCAGAATTCTCTAGAAATATGAAGTTTTATCTTTAGAAATAGTCTATGACTTTTCTTATTACAGGCTATCTTTTTTTTTCAAACTGCACTTTTTAAGAAAGTCTGTGAAATTGCAGTTGTGTTTTGGTTTGATTTTTGCCTTTAAATTCAGGAAGATCTAACAAGCTTTGTATTAAGTGGTCAGAGATAATTTTGAACACATGAATTTTAAGGAAAACAATTTCAACTATCTTAAAGAATCTAAAATAAGATTTGGATCCTCCAAGGAAATTTGAGATATGAGTTAATCATTAGGTAGACTCGAAAAATAAAAACGCAATGTGTATGAGATACTGGGATAACCAGTTTTTTTAAGGAAAGAATTTTTAAATAAAATAAAATCTTAAAGTCTGGATGAGACATTTTTTCACAGAAGAGATTTTTAGGAATATGAGGAAAACGTGGATAATGCTGACAGCATTAACTGTTCTCTGTATTTTCCATTATATGAAAACCTTCATATTTGAAGGTTGCAAACATGATGTTGAGGTTATACCCTCAGCTATTTTTAGAAAAAAAAGTTTTTTTCTCAAATGCTTGAAGAAATCACAAACAATTTAAAAGAGGAGTTGGTAATTTTTTTTATCTTATTAGAAGCCCAGAAATTTTATATGATTGAAAGCCTCAGTACTTAAAATACTTAATTTCCCCCATCACTTTTGAAATTGATCTTAAGGAAATCATAATGATGCTTTTTCATGAGAACAAAATTTTAACTTGAGTGATAATACAACTTTTGCTGAAATAAAATTTATGTTGATTCTAAAGTGAACTAGGTGTCAGCCACCTGGGCACCATCCTGTGTAGAAAAGTCTAGAAGAAGCCAATTGTGTGATAAGCTATAAAAGGAGGGGCCTCTTCAAAGTTCATTCCTAGAGAAGTAGGTACTTTGTGAAAAAGTTTAACTGTAGGTGTTTTACGTTAAAATGTTAGGATAGCTCATAATAGTTAACTTTAAACATAGCGTGCCCATTTTCTAATGGGTGATATTGAAATATGAAGTGTGGATATTAAAATTACGCTTATTTGTCACGAAAATGTATAGGCAGAAAGAAGGTAAAGGATAATGCAATTAAATCATCACAAATAGGGCAAAAGAGTTATTCACAGAATTCACACAGCATATGTAACGTGACATTGGGGGGAACACCTTGAAAGTCGAGAAAATATTCATCACAAAGAAAGTGTTTATTTATTTTTTGTTCAGTTAATACTGAAGTCACTAAACCAAAGGCTTCAAAAGTTTAGCATGTACATTAATCAGTCTTTTCCTCTTCACTGCAGTTATAGGTTACAGAAGTTAAGGTGTTTTTTTTTGAATTGCTGGTTATAGGAGAATCTATATTTAAGTTTTCATTGGGGGTACTTATTCCATTAAAAATATTTCAAAAAGCATATAAAATTCATACAAATATACAACACCTAATCCATTAGGCGTTCGAATCTCTGAGGAGTTTTCTAAAAGATTTCTATATTTTTGGTTCCAAATTTTGCAATAATGAGGGTTCTCTTCTACTATCCTCCCTGTCTTGAAATCCAATTCTGCTCCCCTTAAAGAGGTGTCTTCTGGTATGTGTATATTTTAAATATAAAATGAGAAGAAACATAAGGGAGAAGAAAAACTCTTCAGTTAACTGTGGGTGAAAGGTTTGTGTATTTCTGAGCTCGGCTGGGATTATATTTACAAATGAAAAGGATGTATGCCTGAAACACTCCCAACAAGACACAACCACCTAGCTATTTCCACGATGGAGACGCCTTCTCAGCCAGCTTTGTCTGATTATTCTACTAAGCAAGCTCTTCTAAGGTGGTACAAATGATGTCTCCCCTCTCACCTCCATGTGTTCTTTTATTTTAAACCAAGGTTTCAATATTTCAACCGCTAAGATTTCTGTTGAAATTTCGGAACAATAGCATTTAGTGTAAAACTGGACTCGTTTGTTGAGAAAGGAGAAATACGTTTCAGGGAACTGTTATTTTGAACCTTATTTTCTCACTTTTACTGAAGAGTACATTTTGGTGTGAAGTCCTGGGCTCCATCTGAGTGGTTTAATTATTAAGAAGCTAAGAAGCTGCTATAAGGCTGCTTTACCTAGAGAGAGAATTATGACAGGCTGGTGAGTGTTTCGAAATTATAAAAACTTGTTCTGCAGCGTCTGGCTTAACTGTGCATTTATTTTGTATTTGTGGAATGATAGAGATGCTTGGCTTGATATTCGGTTGAATATCATTTTAAACTTTTAATATTTCATCAATTGAAACATGTCTTATTTTCTAACATTGCAAAATTTTCTCATTTTTTCCCCCGATTACTGACAACTCTGCTCTTTCAAGGTGTGCCTTCTTGCTTTCAAGCAATTCTAAATTTTTTGTTTGAAAGTCATGAATCAAAGTCAGATAGAAATTCAAGGACTTTAAATAAGATGCTCTCAGAATGAATATGTAGGAATAATCCTGAAAGGCATGAAGAGTTTCTTCAAAAATAGCAAAGTTTTATTTTCTTAAGGCAGGTTAGATTCTATCAGGCTGTTGACAGACACTTGCTGTGTTGTTTTATTTTAATAAATTGCACTGAATTCTTAAACTGAACATAAAGTTGCATTTCAAAGCAATAACGTGAAATTCTCAGCCTTGATCTCAACTGTCCCAGTGTATGTGTGTATACACGAACATGCTCATTTTAAAAGGAATGAGAGCTTTTCTAAAATTCGGTGCAAAGTTTGTAATTTTAAATACTCCGGTATTTTATCTCAGAACAGCAGCATGTGAATGATTCTGATTTTTTTTTTTTTTTTTTTTTTTTTTTTAGTTACAGCTGTTGCATAGGTGCAGAGCTATTTGAGGAGTTTCCTGCTTTGCTAGAGCTTATACTCCCTCTTCAGAGAAATGAAGGTAGTGCAGAAGATTCTGCATTTTGGAAAATTTCAGGGTTGGAAATAAAGATGCTTTAAGTTTCAAGGAGAAGCATCGATTTGAATTCCGAGAGAACGTGCAAATTCGATTTTGAACAGAACCTTTTAAGGATTCCATTTCCGTGCTTTACAGGCACCCACTATTGTCTTTCTAGTCTAATTTTGTCATCTGAGGAATTCATCATCAGTATTCTGCTAGGCTTGAAACTTGATCCATAAGCGTTTACTTCTAGAGTAATCAGAGGAGGATCTGTGTGTGGATTAAATTTCACTCAATTTATTTTGAGTGTTCAGTGCAACAGAAGAATAGGGACTTTTTTTATGCAGCCCCCTTCGTAGCCAAGTATAAAGAAAATTTTTTGGTGTGTTGCCCTCTGTCAATTGTTTTCAGCCATGGTGATGAAAAAGCATTTCCTTTGTGAAACATGGACTCAGAAAGACTTAGGTTTTCTCAGAAAAATTACCCTTGTGGTACCTGCCTTACATGCACGTACAAAACCTGTCACTGTCACCACTTGCTGTTCCCGTCTAGGGATTTTAGAAAAATGCTGTTTTGGAGCAATTATTTTGATATAATCTGAGACAGAGTTTCTAACTCTCTCCCGCGGCCTCCTCCCTCCCAGCCCATATCATTCTAAATATGCCTCCTGGATTATACTTATAATAATATTGTAATGGCTTTCATTCTACCAATTGGCACAGTTTATCATTGTGTCATTAGCTGCTGTGAGAAGGCAGTTTCAAGTAGGTGGCTGGTTCTGAGCGGTAATGTTTTCGAGTAACCCTGTTTGGGGAATGCGGCTGTCTCACAGGTGCTCAGGTGTATAAGCCCAGGGTACAATAATATTTTCTGGCTTGCTCATTATGAAACAAATTTGAAGTACAAAATAATTCAGTAATAAGTGGAGTATAAAAATTGGGGCTTTATGGTAAGAAAGTCGAATAGCTTGAGATGTTAGCAGAGGAGATAAAAATAAAATTTGTCTAAGGATGCAGCAGTACTTAATTCATGTCTCATTTCTCCTGGAACTGAGATTTTAAAAGAATATTCATGGCCTGGTGATGAAGACTTGTTGAATCAGTTTGAATGTTTTCAACCATGAAGCTAAATAGGAAAATAAACCTATTTCTGTAACTGTTGTAGTATTTGAAAGTATTGTTATGTAATAAAAAGATACACGTTCTGCCACTTATGTCATGCTTAATAGTAAGGCATCTGCTTGGTGAGTGAAATTTCAGTACCAAAACCTGTGGGTTCCTCATAGAGTACCTTTATGTGAATTTTATTTTTAAATGTATACAAGATGTTGCCATAAAATCTGTAGCTTAGTCGATAGTGCTAGGCAGAAGAAAACAGAATTAAGCATATTTGTTATGAGCGGATATAGTCGGAATTACAAAATTCAAACCCCAATAAGTAATTATTTTACAAACAATGCTATTTTGTTTTCCCTTTCATAAATTACATCAACAATCTAGCTGTTAAGCGGAACCCTATAATAAACTGGGAGCACCCAGGTGGGCGGGGGCAAAAAGCATTTTTAGAAGTTTTCATTCATTCATTCATTTCTTTCTTCATTTATACTTATTCAAAGCATATTTTTCAACTAAACTAAAAGCCAGACATGCCATGTATCATTGAACAATTCAATGTAGTGTCACTCACATCCCAATTTGGGGAATGGCCTTAGCATTTTAAAGAGCAGGTCTGGCCTTTGGAGAAAGTTGTACATATTCAAAAAATTAAAATCACACCCAGTGTAACACAGGGACGTTTTGTCCTTTAGGTTTTTTATGGAGATGCTGAATCCCCCTACTCACTTGTAATCACCTTGAAGAGAGTAAAGGTCTTTCTTGTTTTATGTACATCTTTTTTTGTCCCATAGAAACTCAACCCACTGCCTTCTGCGTAACACTTCAAAATATATTTCCAGTGAATGAATATAGTAATAAAAGTGGTAGAGTAGGGTGCAGGTAACACCACTAGAAATAAAGAAATCTTCCTAGTTTAGTGTCTAATATCCTCTACTTACTCACTCAGTGGCCTTGGTTAGGTCACAAACCTATCTTGTGGTCTATAAAACAGATAGAAATAGTGCCTGCTTAGTGAGCTGGTTGATGTTGGTATACTAACAAACCCTTAACACAGTGCTGATTCTGCATCACACACTGAGCACTTTGTATCTATTCAGTCATTTATCCCTACACCATCCAATTGAGACGAGTACTACTGTTTATTCACGCATAAAAGAACGGAGACACAGAGAGGTGAAGAAACATGGCCAAGGTGACACAGCTAGTAAGTGGCAGAGCTGGGATGGTGACCTCGACAGTCAGCCTTCAAGGTTTTCTGTGTCCTTAACCATGAGGCTGTAGCTATTTGCAAGCTACTTTGTAGACCAGAAGCTCTCTACAGCCTGGCTGATGCTCATTTAGCAAGTATTTGATGATGTGGAATAAATTAAATATTCAGAAATTTCATCTCACTGTAGAATGACCCTCAATACCTCTAAGTCACTGGTTATTATGCACCACTTTGGCCCAGGCAGATCCCTTAGAAAATCCAGACATTCCAGAATAGCATTTCTGTAATAGAAACAGTATCATCTAGTGGTTAAGAGCATGGAATCTGATCACTTGGGTTTCTAAAGTTGGCTATGCCACTTACTAGCTACCTGGCTCTGGGCATATGATGTAATTATCCTTGACTACTTCCCTGAAAAATGGGGAAAATATACATACCTCCTAAGGATATTGTGATAAATAAATTACAAAAAAATATATAATGTGCTTAGCATAGCCTTGAGGCCTTGTAGGTACCTAGAAATCAACAGCTAATGATAATTGTGATAAGCGCACTGGCAACGTAACAGAGTAACCGCTAGAGAAAAACATGCAGCTTGTTAGCAACAGAGCAAAACTAAGACCAGGGTCTCAAGTGCATTCAGAAAAATTCTACCTAATGGAGGCCACTTGCTTTTTCTCAACTTAGGAAATACAGGGAGCACTCTCTGTACCTCTCTGTCCTTACAATAGTATCTCCATCCGTCCAAGACACCTAGTCAGCCTTTTGAATCATCCAGCTTCATCGCTCAGCAAAGTTTGTGTTGGAAGGGCGTACTCCATCTTTTCTCTTTTGAAAGAGGACATCAGGCCAAGATGACGGAGTCCTCATAATTTGATTCTCTCTGCCAATCATTTGTTTATGCCTAAATCAGCCCTGCCTCTAAGTGATAAGGAGAAACATGCTTCTGATTTCGTATTCTGTCAGCGTCATCCTGTAAGTGGCCAGAAGCGGGGCTCCCGAGTGATGCCCGGGTCTCCCTTTGTAGGGCTGGCTCTGGTACCCATAAAAAGCCACGGTGAGGCCTGGGGTTTTGACTTCATCTGACAAGACGAAGATACCTTGACTAGGTGGGTGCGTGTGGCAGTTTGCTTCTCTTCTAAAGTAAAACAGAGTTCGATTTGTTTAGGACTGTTTAGGTCCATTTCTAACATTAAACAGGATTATTGAAACAGACGTTTTCAGGGAAAGTCAAAGAATTGGGGGATTCTGGCCTTTGCTGCCTAGTAATGTGTTTTTTTCTCAATGCCATTGCTGAATTCATTAGGGGAAAAAAAAGTATTTTTTGCTTGTCAGCTGTGGGAAACCTAAAACAATTTTTGCAAGGGCTGATTCATGAATTCTTGCATTTAAAGGGAAAAAAAAAACATCTGCCAAAGGGGGTGGAGGAGAGAGAGCATGACCGATACATTTCACAACAAATATCTCTTCCCAGCCAATTTCAATGTACAGCAAAACCAGACCCCGCGTTAAGTTCCTCAGGAAAGGTCCCTTTTGGCTGGACCTCTTCCTCGAAGAGTCGTCCCTCATTTGTAGTCATTGCCACCTTGTGGATTACAAAGGATATTGGTTTTCATCAAACTTCCATTTCCATTTGGCTTTTTATGGCAAGTGCACTTTGGCAGTGGGTTGCCGAGTTCCTCACCAAGAGGATCCTGGTTTGTTCAGCAACACCTCACTTCTCCCAGTTCATTTATGATTCTGATGAGAGTGTTTTTTCAGGAAACACACATTTCACTTTTTGACCTAGGAGCATCTGTTAGAATTTTTTTTTTTAATACTCCTTTGGCATTCTGGAAGTGTTAATGTCTTTCATATCTGTTTAATGCTATTTAGGGATATTTATGATCACCTCTTGGTTACTCAGGGTAAAGTGTGTCGCAATTTTTTTTAAACAGACAGGAAAGCATTCACATGAGGAAACAGATTGCTTTAAGCATGTGCTTCCTGTGACAGTAAAAAGAACAAATTAGATTTAACACTGTGTAATGAACGCATAAATGTGTACATTGAAGCTTTTAAAAGCTTTATGTTCAGTTCTGGTCACAAGCAAAATTGAGTCACCTGGAAAACTTAAAGATACCTCGTTTCCTCTCAGATTCCTGCAGTGCCCAGGAATCAAGTTCCTCACCTGCGGCTGCCTCACTGGAACCCTAAAAAAACCTGATCCGTTAAGGCTGGAGAGAACGAGCATGTTCCAGACACATTCAGGGGTTAAACCAGGTTAAAGGCAGATTCAGTGTATTTAGCGAAGAGAGCAGAGTGTTTGGGGGAGAGAAAGGGAGGATTTTATTACCATCTCCCTCCCTCTCTGAGAATCAGTGGGGAAAAAAGTATTCTTCTGAATCCCACATCGACCTCTTTGTTTTATGAAAGAAAAATAAGAAAATCTGATGTTTACTTAACTAGCCCCTACTAAGATTTAATTACGTAAGAAAAGGACTCCTTTCCTTACATAATTCAGTCTGCACTCCTGAATGCTGGCTGGCAGGGAGCGCAGAGAAGCCGAGCTAATATTTCCAGTTAGACACAAGTGTTAAATGGGAGGGCAGGAATCCTCTCCCCAGAAGAGGCTCTCCTCGCCATTTCTGCCTGAGCCCCGTGGATGGTGCGTTCCCTTCCCCGGTGCTCTCGGAGCTGAGGATTTGTGGCAGGCTCACCATCTCTCTGGCCAAGGAAGGCCGGGACCGAGTCCCTCAGGGGAGGGCACATGGTTTGGGGACATCTGACTCTCTGCTAGCTCATACTGAGGTACTAATATCAAAACAGACTGCTTGTCGCTGCGCGGTGGGGCAGTGCTTTTTTTGGCTGCCGCGGTTGAAATGAAATGGGCAAGCTGTAGCCCGCTTGGCATCAGAAGGGGCGAAGGGAAGCTGGGAGATCAGAGTCAGACTGTGAATAAAAGTAACAACCAATGGTTAACTTCCTTTTTGTGTGTCACTTGGCAGCGATGCGACTGATGGCGATTTTTTTTTGTTTCTAACGTGGGTGAGAGTTCAGTGCCCTAGGAAGAGCCGTAGACGCCGCTATTGTGCTTCCTCATACAGTTGACTTGCGTTGATTTCTTGAGGCCACTACCGCTGTTCCCAGAGCCAGCTCCAGGAGCTGTATACATGGCCCGTCGGACTTCGAATGATGAAAAAGGTAATCAGATCAGAGGTGATCCACACGAAATCTCACTGCTGATCACTAGGAAATCACCGGGAAATCAGATTCTCGCAGAAGGCAGCGGTGCCCAAGGATAAGATATGCACTTCAGTGGATATTCCCCAGTATGCAGACATCCAAAGATCTTTTTAAATGACACGACTCCACATCCCTCATCTACCATCAAAGAGTCAAATGCGTTTTGGGCTGTCTGGAAAACGCAGGGCTAAAATAGCCAGATTGAATTCAGACGGAATTACCTTCTGCTTTTGGGGGGAGGTTGTGGCTCTTGGGTTAGTGGCATTATTTTCTTTGAAGGATTCATTCGGAAGAGAGTTGGGGAGAATTTCTCAAGATTTTCCTCCCATTCCTCTGTTTGCAAAGAGCTGTTCCCCAAAGGCAAAAAGAGCGAGTTGCCATCTTGAGGAGTGAATTGTGTGTTTAGTGAGCACCAAATGGTCTCAAAGTTACCCTGGAATTTTCAATATATCTAGTCGCTTTCATATACTATTTATTCCCCTAACCATTTGTACAAGATATCAGTAAGATGACCAACTTTTGACAACCCTAAAAGCAGGGAAGGAAGCTTAGAAATAGAATACCATTTGTCTGGTAATTAGAGTGTATCTCTTAAGAGTTCGAGAGAATTCTGATTAACCTTTCTGTTCCCACATTCTCACATAAAATTAGCACACCTTTTAAATTATTATCTAGTATTTAAACAAACATTTTTTTGAGTCTTCTTAATGCAACAGGTTCTGGAGACACTAAAAGTGTGTTATAGGTTTCTAAAAAACTTCATTTTTCTTACATTTTAAATGTTCTGTTTGTGCAAAATTTCGAGAATCACCATAAGGGCTTCTTTGCATTTTTAATTTAGTAACTAACATATGAATAAATTTGCATATTAATTAGTTGCAGATTAAATCATGCATACATAATTGCCTCCTTACTGTGTTTAATGTTTGTCAAAATCTCCAGCCTGGTTTGATGGATGTCATATGAAAGATTACAATTTGATGTACCCTTGGAAGTATTTACACCAATAATGCAAGATTCTTAATAGCAGAATTCTCTAGTTATATACAGTTACTAATAAACATGTAAGATAGGTGCATGTCCCTTTGACTAAAATTTTTTTCTTTGCGCCAAATCATTTACTATTCATAATCATTAATGCATCTCCTAATTATACAGCATATGTCTGTTAACCCTTTCATTGCCCGTCTTCAAGGGGTAGCTTCTTTTCTTTCCTTTTCCCCTAAAGAAAGCAAATTATTTCATAGGATTCTAAAACAACCACATTGCCTTTTACCTATTTCTCCTTTGCCATTTCCTGAGGATTATATCATCACTTTGTATTTTACAGTTTTAAGATCAAGAAATGACCCATGTGCCCACAATTTGTAGCTGATGGGCTCCTGCCTGCCTCTCTTTTACCAATGCTGAAAAGAATTCAGATATTTCAGATACCTTCAATTAGATGATTAAAAAAATATATAAATGTATATAGATATACACACACTCTATTTAGGAGGGTACTTGTAGGATAAGTAAAATTATTTAACTTAAATTTTATTCTGTTTTGAATATTGTGATGCATTTAACGTATTATCATCAGCTATAGGATGGATGTGTTTTTGTTTTTGTGTTTTTGTACTAGGACTGAGACCTCTGCAGTAGAAACTGACTAGAGAGCTCTTGATTCGACATAGTTAAAAAAAATATGTATGCCAATAAGTGTTCTTTTTAATTAATTCCTCAGGTATTTAATTTTTTTAAGTTTTATTTTACTCATGTAAAGAGCCGACCAACTGGCTTTTTTTTTTTTTTTTGCTATTTTGATGTCTAAGCTGCTTATCACACTGTATTACCCTGCATTAATGAGTATTCCTACTGTGCAAAATTCTATCAAAAATGATGGTGTGAATGTCATTTTTAATTGGAAGTTTATACAGTCAAATTTATAGTACACAACAAAAAATATGTACGTAGTTCTGCTCCAAGCCTTTTTTAGGCTATTGATCTTTTTGGTTTAAGTATACATTTTTATCAATCTGACTTTAAATTTAGTGTGAGAATCTGGACAAATATTACTAAGTTTGTGTTAATACCATTGTTGGGGGAAGAGGGAAGCTAAGGGACCAGACAATAATAATGCCTTTTAATTATAAGAGGAACAAATACAGGAATTACCAAGAATCTATTTTCATGGACGCATTTTAAACATGAAAACTTGCTGACCAGTTTTATACGTTCCGCAGAAGTCATAATATTTGATTTCTGTCTATTTAATTGTTGACTGCCTCGCATTTATATGCCTAGTAAAGAGACCGAAGGTTAAAATGAGTTCAGAGCATAAAGAGCTGATTTTCTTTATTTGATTCTTACTTAGGAGAAATAACACCTCCTGGTCGCCTACCTCAGGATCATTTTTTTCCAATCACAAGGCACAATGAACTATTTATTGATTTAGCAAAACATTCTAATGCAGCACACAATATCGTATTCAGTTGTTTAGTAAAGAGAAAAATGAAATGAAAGTTGCAAAACTTATAAAAGGAAGCCAACAGTCAGACCTGAAACATCATATTTATCCACAGCCATTGTGCCTAGGTAATTCAGGGCATATGGTATGTAAATGATGTTTGGAGATTCTTGCCAAATCTACACACGACGGGATAAATTAAGGACAGGTTTCCCTGGGTGTAAGTTCCATGATTGTGGCCGGCACACTCTGCTCGGATGTGTTTGTTCTGTTCTTGTCTTTCAGCAAGAGCGTCACACAGCCTTCAGTGGCCAAATCTGGTCCTCAGTCAGCTTTTAAGACATTATTTTTAATTCCTAAGAATCGGTTTTATAATTAAACTGAAAATATAGTACCAATTTGCCAAACCTTCCTTTTGCCCCAACATTTGAGAAGATCTGAATAATTCATCGGTATATATTTGGCTATTACCCATTTAAATGGGTATTTTTGACAGTGGAAATGGAGTGGTCTTAGCCCCTGAAGAAAGGTGTTACTAAATAGTAACTTTTCTCTAGGTTAGGATTAAGATGTTTTCTAGAACAAGCAGTGGTTTATTTTGAATAATTAATCATTTTAATTCCGAGTTAGCCAGGTCATAATTTATGAATTCAACTGGATAACTCAAATTGCTAGTATCAGTTATTTAATTTCAAATTATTATTTCGTAATATATGCTCTTACTTCTAGAAGGGTGCAGGCACTGTCCCCTGCATCTATTTAAAACTCATTTTAAGTATGCAAGAGTTTTTATACTATTTCCTTTTTTCTGAAAGGAATTTTTTTTCTAGGCCGGGTGTCTTAGCCCATTGTTTTCAATACTTTAAATTAAGGTCCATTTTGTTGTCTTGGAACTGTGTAATTGGAGATTTTGTTTAGAAACGACGGCAGATCCTTTTTTCCTATGACAATTCATCAGAATATACCTAAATAGTGCATTCACTGTGAAGACTCAGTTATGAATACAAGACTTACACACTATTAATAAAAATTATTTCAGGCTATTTAAAGTATGTGGAGTATGATTTAGGATGTTTTATTGTTTTTATTAGTAAGAATGGTTTGACCAAATCAAGCTGTTATTTTTTGAAGGCAATGCTCTTGATATTATGGTTTGATTTGAGTGAGCAGTTCAGGGAGGCTCTGTCCCTACAATTACATTTCATTTGTGAAACACGAATAACATGCTAGTTACTATATGGAAAATGACATTAGGCTCAGTCCTTGTTCATGGCTGTGTATATTGGGTAAAATCAAGGGAAAAAATACCCTTGAGGTCAATATCAAGCAATACTTCTTGACTCAGATCCAGTTTAAAAGTCATGTAAATGCTTGTGATTCTGGAGGAGTTCACAAAAGTTTTGTGTGGTCCATAGTTTGTGAACTCAGGTGAAGTTTTGATCTGATTATTCTCTGACCACCCCTTGGTTCATTGAAACTCCTTTGCACAGCTGTGCTCCCAACTCAACAACAGAGGACAGAAATAATCTTCGCTGGAAAATAAAGCTCAGTCGGTCTTCCAACTTTACTGGGAACGTGCAGCCTTCAGGACAGCAAAATGGCCAACCACAGTTGAGATTAAAGAGTTCGGATTAAATGTATTGCACGGTAGGGTGGCATGGCGCTAGTTCCTTCATGTGAGTGCCGTGCATGCCAACAACGTTAAGCACTGCAGCCACTTACTAAGATTTTTGGTTTGAAACGTCAGTCATTGGACCACATTTAAAATGAAGCACCTGCATTTTATTCAAAGAAATTAAGGTATATTAGGATATGCAGAGGTGAGTTGAGGTGTTTTTATGTGTGTATTTTTTTTCCGGCAAGAGCCATAAATAATAAAGATAAAACATCTCAAGTATTAAAGCAGTCTATTTCCATGCACTGTATGGTTCAAAATGACTTAGCCTTTTAAAAATTTTTCAGAAAGAAAAGTATATAAAGAGTGAGATAAATGAAATTTGCATCTCTACAGACAACTCCTCGTAGCAAATTTAGGATTCTAGCATTTTTCTTCCAAACATCTGAAAATTGGGAATTTAAAAGGAGACCCGGACAAATCCGTAACTATTGCATTGCTACCAGGTGTCTCTAAGATTATAATCAGTAAGTTAGGGAACTTTTTTTATAAAGGTATAAACAACTAAAATGATAACTTATTTTTGTAGATGCTTTCAGACATTTCTTCTTAGTTAAGGACATTGAAAGTGTATTAACTGTTTGTTACATACTTAGTAAATTTTAGGTAGACCAGATGCATTAAGCTTGCTTCATGAAAGATATGACTTACTTGTATCCAGATCTCAAGTGTATTTCAAACCAGTCTTTACAAAATGTTAGTGCCTTTCTCTTAGGATTCTAATCAACAAAATTCCAGTCTTCAGCTCCCCATCTGACATCAGCCAGAAAGTATGGAGAGCGATTGATGATACTGTATCATCATGTACCCACTTAGCTTTGAATCTGCTTAAGGCTCAAGTGTCAAATTTAAAAATTCAGCAAATATTTATTGCACATCTACTAAGTGCCAGGCTTCCTGGAGAGTGCACAGCCATGGACCAGAGTTCCTGCCATTGTGAAGACTTATGCAGAGATACAAGTGGCCACAAGTAGTTTTCCAAGCAAGAGTTCATTTCGTAATGCTTCATAGGGGCCCAGTACCACGGATCCACCTTGTGGACTAATAAATACAGAGACCAGGTCTCTTAAAAGTCCAACAGTTGCTGTAATCGCACAGTCCCTGGTAACAATGTAATATACAGTTTAAAGATGAAATCAACTGTGAGATTTACCGTAATTCTTGGCGAGTTTCTTTGTTATCAGCATATTTTTAACAATGTAACAAAATAACATCTTTCAAAGTTTTTTTTTTTCTGTCGTGCCTAAAATCTGGTTAAATGGAATGTGTTGGAAAGGACAACAAAAAAAGGTTAAATATGTGGAAATGACATGGAAAGCACCTGCTTCTTTGTTTTGTTTTCCTCCACGTCATTAGGAAATAATGTCTAGCCATAGGAGGGTATGTTGTCCCTCTAAGAAAATGTTTATAAAAAGAAGTTTTAAAGTAGAATATAGATTAAATAAGTAGGGGAGACCTGCCAAGAAAAACCAAAGAAGACATGAAACAGGAGTCTGCATCACACATACTAAGTGACATAACAGTGTCACCTCTCAAAAGTGACAATGCATGTATCCATTTTTATATCTTTGGCATATTGTTGGCACGATTAATTATTCCATTGAGAAAATAGCCACACTATACAAGAGAAAGGAAGATAAATTAGATTCTCCAAGCCCCCTTCTGCAAAGTATATGTGTAAATGAATACGCCCTCTGCCAGCCCAGCAAATAAAATTTGGTCCGTCCCTATTCCTCCGCAGTTTATAATCCAGGTGAGGGAAAGGCCAGGCTCGTGAAATCAAAAATAATCATTAAAACGTTTGAAAACTGGGAAAACAATTCATCATAGCTACATGTGTGTGTATGTGTTTTATCAGTATCAGGTAGGTATAGCTCTATTCGAAAATTTTTGTCTAATAATATACTCATTTTTTTTCCATTTCATGAAGACTTGACTTATTCTCAGATTGAAGTTACAGCTGGCTGTCAAGTGTTTTTCTGACAACTCTGGACTTGATCATTTCTGTCATTGTGGAAAGGAAGGAAATAAATCTCTTTTTGTTCCTCCTTCACTCAATGAGCAAAAATGTAACCGAGCTCCTATTATATGCATATAACATTGTTAGGGGGCGGGGCAAAGAAATTTAAATCGTAATCTCTACTCTTTAAAAATTTATAGTATCTGGGGGCAATAAAGTAGGGGCACAATTTATTTAGCTACAATCCATGGCATTAAACTTTGTTCAAGAGCCATATATTCTAGAACGGTCCTTATCTGGAAGTGACTACAGAACTTGATTCTGGATGGCTGAGAGTTACAGATCTGGCAAGATGAAGAAAGAGGCCACAGATAGTGATTGAGCTTCTAGCAGCTTCTGTGTATCTCTTCCCTGTTGTTGCGCTTTTGCTTGTTTAGCTGCAGAAACAACTTTTGATTGGCTTTATATTTTCAGAGATTGGTTTTCCAGAGATATCGCATTATAATAAAAACATAAATCACAGAATTTTTAAGTTGGGGAAAAAAACTCTCGTGATCGCAATTTAACACTTATTTATTCAAAACATATATATTTACAAAGAAACTGAGATTTAGATAAAGCCAGAACTTGAAGCAACGTCTTGGTTTCTGGCTTCCACATTATTTTAATAAGGACAGGAGAACAGGTGATGGAGATGGAGGTCTCATCCCCACATACTTGGAGAATCAGAAATTTTAGCTCTTTTGGAAGTCGTTAAAAAAAACCAAAAACACAACTAAAAATTGTTAAACTTTTTTATGTTTAAAAATTATTTATCATAAAATATAGCCATTTGTTTAGTAATGGTACTAAGAATGACTTGATACAGAAATGCTTAACTCTGAGAAAGCCTATGGGCCCAAACATTTTATTTTATTTTTTTTAATGTACTTATTTTTATTGAAAAAAGTATAAGTTGATCAGTTATAGATCAGCATTGCTAGCAAGTTGGAAGGACACAGGTCATGTACAAAATGGGTAAGGCTTGAGGAACTCTTAAGTTTACTGTGTTTTCTGTACCCTTTCCTTGCACACAACACATATGCACACATACCTATATGGTAGCACCGAGTGGGTAGGTGCTTAGACCCCATAAAGAACTTGGCTTGCAGGCTCTGAACAGATACTAGAGAACATGTCACATGCTGTGGGAAAGGAAATCTCTGGTTGGGTGTAAACATGGGAAAGTTGACCTGTTTAAGATTTTGACTCATATTAAGCAAATTTTAAGTTGTTTTACTTTCAGAATGCATTTGATAATCCCATTCAAAGGATGCAGAAAGCTGACTGACATTTTGGGAAACACCCTTGTCAAACAAATAGAGGCAGCTTTCATACCTCTGGTTTGTAAGCGCCATAATCTGGCAATTTGGCACTATTAACTACTAACGCCGGCTATGACTAGGAAGACGTCATTTTAAACCAGTTTCTGCCCAACCATAAGTGAATGGAAGTAAGATCCTTACTGCCGTATGAGTTTTGGGCACTCCTCACCTATACCTGATTCGGTTGGCCTAATGTCGGAAACTGAAATGTATCGGTGTCGATTTTTTGCCAAATGCTTCTAATGTTAATGCTGTTTGTGTTCAGTGAAAGCTTATAATTTATTTCTGTTTTATTTAGTAGAAGCTCAGAAATTTCTGTAATTGCAACTTATCCCTTTGAAAACAATTTCTTTCGGGGTTACTCATGGAATTTGCTGTAAGCACTTGTCTCGATGATGATGCAAAACATCTCACGTGACTCTTCACGCATCTCTGTGTTTATGTGTGGGGTAGATGTTTAAGTGCTTATGATTAACAGAGGAAGAGGTCATTTGTTTTTGAGACTGAGTAGTTAAAATTCAAGGTCATTTTGAGTTAAAGAATGCAATATTTAGGTCAGGAATGGACCAATGACCAAGCCTAAGCTTTAGGCTAAGGGTCAACCTTGAGGGAACTTAAATCTGCTACTCCTTTCTCCTGAAATACCATTCGTTCTTGCTCCGAGGGGCTGGTTCCCAGTTACACAAAAGAATATTTTAGGCAGAAACTTTATAAAACAGGAATTTGAGATAGACATTTCAATAACGGATGTGCACTGGATGCTAATCTTGTATGGTCATTCACTTCCATTTTAAAACATTGTTTTTCATTCTTTTTACCTACTCTTTTAATTCTGAGTGTTTAACAGAGATAGCCATTAAAGTATTTGAAAATTGTTTGTTCTCTGCCCAGCAAGCAATTCGTTGTTCTACTTGCTCAGTGATGTCAAAGAAAGGTAATCAACAGTTAGAAACCTCAGGAAGTTGTTAGAATTCCCAGCCCCAAAGGGACTTAACAAACCCTGGACAATTATTCTATTTAGAATGAAAATGGTTTTCATTGTGATATCACATTTCCCTCTGATCACTGAGCAATGCATTGGGAAGCCCATTATTTATTCACAATGTTTAAAAAATCGTGTACATCCTGTGCCCAGATTCCAATCTGCTTCATCAATCCATTTTGTCAAAAGTTTCTCAGATGGCATCCTTCATCCAGGCAAACAAACATACCCAGGATTTCCCCTTTAACTTTTCGGGAATTCATTTTTACACGTGCATCAATTTGACGGAAAAAACAGTTGTCGTCTTATTTCATTTGATACAGGTGATTGTGGTAAGCCTGCTGGCTTTCTTCATCTAGGAAGTGCAGCAATCTGAGTCAACTTCCTCCATCTCTGTTTTTATATTGTCCAGTGTGATGCTTCCTCATTGCACCAAAATAGAAATGGTTTGTTTTTGTACCAAACTTGGAGACTGGCTATGGATTATACTGGGTTAGGATAAAGGAATTTTTTTTCCCCCAAAGAACATTCCACTTATCCCAGGGGAAAGAGATTGATGTCCTGGGCAAAAAATAAGAAGCGCAACGAAGGCTTTTCTGCTTAACTGAAATATCTCCTTCAGTCGTCAGAAGTGTCACTTACACTATCATTTTCTAATTTCATTCAATGTTTGAGAGATTTTGGTAGTAGAATAAATGTATGACTTTTGCAATTACAGGTCTTTGCATGGCATTGAGGAAGGAAGAAGTGAACTTCAGTTTGAGTCAGTCGTGCAGTTTGCATTGCAATTAAACATGAAAATCTATATGTTCTGTTCTTGCAACTGAGTGTATTTCACTTTACCATATCATACATGCCCTTAGATGCGTGTTCCCCGGTCTGCAGGGTAGTGCCATTTTATATCTCTGGCTTGTTGAGTTTCTTCGAAAATATTATGTTCATGTGGGTAATGACATGCTCATTGTATTCTTTACCATAGAAATGAGAAAACGTGAAAAAGTGGGAAAATGACTCTCACCAGATCCAACTGCATGCAAGAATTTTGGAACCAGTTTTTTGCATTTATTTGGCATACTACTGTATGTCACCAAAACAGTATATGTCTGTGAGTTTTTATAATACCGTATAAAGCAAGATGAGAAACCTCCTCTTTCTTCTGAAGAGAAATACTGCCACAGAAAGGTAGAAGATGACTATTTGTGGAACAGAGGAAGTCTGGTCAAAAACATTTAGTCCATATTGCTTACCCTTAGTAATCAATATGACTACACGCTATCTGACCAGCCAGGAAGAGAATAAATATTGATCATGTGATAAACCATTTAGATGTCTGCGTATGAACCCAAGCCATATAAAAGTAGCCAATTCAAGATAACGGTAGGAAGTCTCTGATTAGGCCACAAATAGAATTTAGATTTCCCAGTCTATGCTGATCATTTGATACTCTTCTATGATAAAAGCATCCTTCAGACTAAACTTCTCTACATTTGAACCATACGAATTCTTAAAACTATTGTACCTGTAATAATCTAAATGGTGCTAAGAGAATAAGTTTACGCCCCGGAGATGACTGAGATGATTTGTGCTTTATCTCAGTCCTACGTGTAATACGGATTTGCTTCAGAGAAATATTTCTATAGTTATGTGACAAGTATATTTATCTGAGATAAGTATTTTCTCCAGATAAATGTGTATTTGGCAAAAGAGTTCAAGACAATTGGGATTCCAATTGAAGAGAACCATTGTTTTAAAGTAATAAAGCTTACTCACTTATCAGAGAACATAGTTATTTTCCATTCTAAAGATCTCAATACAAAGAAATATAGAAATGTCCATACAGGAAGTTTGATGGTGTTCACTCCTAGATTGCAAGGTTGTCTCAAGTTACGGTCATCAGAAAAAATTCTTTTTACTCTGTGTGTGTGTGTGCATGTGTGTAGGTGTGTGTCTGCATTCTCCTTTGGATAATTAAATCTTTTATGAAGTGGATTTTTGTCATTGCAGTTTAAGTTGGTTTTTAGACACCAACCCCATCTTAGGTACTATAAGCTATCGCCATTTACTAAAATTTTCATAATATAACAATCCTTGTGTGTCCATTTACTACTAACTCAACAGCAACATTAGTTTAGCTTATGAATTAAATGTCTCCTACTGGAGAGCAAAAAAAATAATCTGTTTAGCTTCTGAATAACTTAAATTCAGTAATACCTCCTGTTTTCAGGGCATAAGGGTAGCCCAGATAAGCTCCTTTCTCTGGCGTGGCAAAATGTATCATTCATTTATGTTTAAATATGAGAACATAGATTCTGATACTGCCGCATCACCAGAAAATATGTGTTTTAAGTATCTAACTGAACATACAAGCTTCTCATGCCAGTAGTGTGATTCGATTGCTTAGTAGTGAAGAGTTTAGCGTGGTCCTGTATTTTTATAATTTTTGTCCATTTTAGTAGACTTCTGTTACTTACTGCCTATTTTGGGTGGGGATTGCTTTCCCACTGTTCTTTAAGGCCCTCTTGCACAGAGGAAAGAGCAGAGGGACAAGGAAATTTACTCGTTTATAACATGCCCCTGCTATGCTAAATGAGGTGTCCTCTCATTTATGCCTCAAAAGAAGCACTTGTGTTAAGAGGAGGAAACTAAAACTCAAACCTGTGATATGACTTGGCCCCTGTCACACTGCTGCAGAGGAGCGAGGTGGTAATTCTCATACAGAAATATCTGACCCTCAAGTTTAAGCCCTGGGGATTTTGTAGCTTTGTGATCTATGAAATGTCATCCAAGACTTTTTGTGCCTTAATTCTCTGTCTTTAAAGTAGGGATGATAATACCTGTCATGGAGTACTAGTTATGAAGATGAAAGTAGTGTAGGCAACTGTATTCTCTTTAAATTGTTAGTATATCACTATACATGTATTAGTTAACTGTCTTATTATCAAAAATTTTTGATAGGGTAGATATTTACCTAAGGAGGTCATTGACTTTATAAGTTTGCTTGTTCCCATTATGTTATGTAATCACTGTATGTTGATGAATATCACTATTTTCCTTAGGGTATGATGTTTAGCTAATTCAGCCGTACTAGGTCAAAAAGAACAGCATTGTAGAAGTAAGCAAGTATCATATAAAAAAATTGTTTAATGACTTAAATAGAAACATGGAGTTGCACAAGTTCTACCAAGTTATATTTTGGGGGAAAATGACATTCCCTTCAAATGGCCATCATTCATTCATTCAGTCAGTCACTTGTTAAGCACCTGCCTTATTTTGGGCAATCTGCAGGGTACATGTATGCGTGTGTTTATTAGGTTTATTTGGACTTCGAAGTGACAGTGTAATGTTGCAGTCATTATTCAGAAAAAGAGGCAGAATTTACTTTAATGAGATCTGTGATTGGGAGTGAATAGTTGAGTTCCTTATCCCATAATAGTTTGTTGTCCGATTGTTTAATACATGTATGACTGTCCCTACTTCACAATTAAAGCATTAGTCTTTGGTCTTATTTTTCCATTTTATTAAGAGCACTGGTCACATGACCTTGAGCACATGACATTGGCCATGTAGCAGATCTCTGAGGGCAGGAAGACTGTTGTACATTTCTCTGAATCCTGTGCACATCCCACAACGGGGCTCTCCAGAGTTGGGAAATGGTAAATAATTGTTTGTGAAATGATTGAATGAATGCAGAAATCCAAGACTCTCCACTCAAGTGGTGTAGAATGTTTACTTGTTCTTTGATGGAGTCATTCATTCAGCAAGTTTTTACTGAAAGTGCACCTTGTAGGTGATACTATACACATGCGTTTCCGAGTTCTGGTCAGATATTCCCCCAATTTTTGTGACAACTCTAGGTATGTGTCCCCAGTTCCCCTTCATCCCAAATATACCTGTCAAGGATTTTTTGGAAAATCACAAAAGAACTGTAAACTTTAGAGAAAAAGTTAAGAATAATATGGATGTATTTTAGGTGGTCAGTATTCTAAACAATAATTGTACTGGTAAGGACTTTTTTTCCCAAAAGTGGCGGAGAAAACACTTGGGCACACTGCCTACCCCTAGTGTCCTCAATGGTGTTTGCAGTTAACCATCTTACTGTTTTCAGTGGCTAGCCTCCATTCCCAGTCCTTTCAGTGATAAAAAGGGACTCTGTCTAGCTACTGCTAGTTAGGTAACTTGCCCAATTTTACGCTGATGAAACAAACAACAGACCAGGTCAGGGTCCCTTAAAAATTGGCTGCTATGATTAAGACTTCTTTTAAAATTATTATGAAACACATGAATTTATGCATATAGCTTCAGTTGTTTCTATACTTCTGTGCTAACGCCCCACGCATCACACTAAAAATTTATCATGGGTGATATTTCTGTCACAAAGAAAACTTCAAAGTCTGAGTTTGCAGAAAAGTCTCAGTTGACAGCCACCGACTTGAGTTCTGTGATTGAAATATACTCCAAGGTCAGCAAACCAAAACTTGAACATCACGGGATGATAATACATTCAGTGTCTCACTGGTTATAATGCAAAGAGCACCTTTCAAAGGAGTATATCTTTATTAATCATTGCAAATTTGTACTTTTGAAATTTCAGACCCTTTTTCATTAGTTAATAAAGCCAGGAAGCTTAGTGCTCTAGTCCTATTTTAATTTTTTGAGTCCCAGGTGCTGATTTGT
>NW_020837963.1:10923999-10993999 GCF_003676395.1 Aethalodelphis obliquidens | reverse complement strand
GGGTTTCAGTATCCATGCAATTTCTGTGGGGATGTGCTCGGATGACCAACGTGTGTTTTAACCTAAATTGTTGGAGTTAAGTGTGATCAGCTATGTGTTCCACAAGCTTCCCTCTGAAGACAACACAGCCCTGAATTCCTTCTTTTTTTTCCCAGTGACAAGTCAATTACTTGTTTAAATTCAGTTTGAACTCTCTGAACTGAGAGAGGCCAGAGGAAGCAGGTTTTCCCTGTGAATAAACAAAAGAAGAAAAATGTAAAGTCATTCCAAAACACTGTGATTTTAGGTTGTGGGAAGAGTACAATTAAGCATTACAACAGTTACGATTTCTTCTTCTTGAATTGGCAACTGTGTATAGGGTTTGCAAAATCAGTTTTCCTCTAACTTCCCAGCAAGGGAAATATTATAATCAATGATATTTTAGGACAAACAAAGGAAAATGTGGATTTTCTATTACCTTCAGTTATGAAGTGTTTCCGTGACCATAACTCACAACAAATTGTTTCCTTCTTTCTGTGAAATATTGGACCTGTCCTGAACTGTGGACTTCAAGAAGCCAAAACCTACCAAAAAAAAAATCATAACCCTAGAGCTGCCAAAGACTAAATCTTGAATATGAACCAGAATGTATTTTTTAAAAAATCAGCTCCTCCTCAGGTGAGAGTTTAATGAACTTGACCAACGTGAGTTGTGTGATTTCTTTTCTCTGTGGGTTAGAGGTTTCAATATAAATGAAGCCCATTCTCAGCTAAATAAATTTGAAAGCACTACTCCTTAACTATGGGAGAGAGGGTTTTTGCAGAGAAAATCAGTACAGTTTCTTTTAAGTGCTCTGAGTACAAACGCCTATCAAATAATATTGCTGTGTCTGTCCTCATTGAGGCAATAAGTGTCAGGCATTACCTGGTCCACCATAAGTGTAGTTTTAGCTCTAAATTTTGATTTTTATAACTGCTTACATGTCTTACTCATCGAATAAGAATTTTAGTAAGTAATTATTTGGTCAAATTCCACCTATCTAAAAATAAAGCAATTCCACAAAGATAAAATTATGGCAAAGGAAATTGAAAACAAAAGTGGCGAAATTTCCTCCTAATGGTAATTTAAGATCACATCATCAGCGCTCGCCAGCATGTGCATGTGTTAAACCGTATAGAGAAACCTGTAATTATTGTAATTGCTCTTTTCGCTTTATACTAACAAGCTTCAAACCATGTTTCAAACTAGTTGTTTTGAAATAGTTATTTGTCAAGTCATCAGCTCTCAGAAAGTAAATGGTAATGAGCTTTCCACGTTTATATTCTGACTCTTGGTCATAGGATACAGCTTTTCAACTCCATAAAGTTGAGAGATGAAGATGGTTATTGATTATTTCTGATATCGAGGCCAAAGAAATAAAATAATTTCATGATTCCTTACTTAAGATGGAAGAAAGGAACATTTTAATTCCAGAATCTCTCAGTTGGGAATATGTTCTTAAAAGAAAGTTTTCCTATGAATAAGTAAAAATCTCAGTCACCTAAATTGTTTGAAGCTAAAAATCAGGATGTGAAGTGTTTAGCTATTTTTTTCATGTACCACAGGAAGTGCTCACATAAAAAGCTTAATATTTAAATAGCACCAGTAATAATATTTTCCAGTGCATTTTACATATGGCCCTTTCTTTGCAAACCTCACAGTTGGTTCTGGTAACCTCATGCAGGTAGGCACTGGGTTTTTAAGTTTTCAGTAGTGTATCGACCGTAAATTCCATTTAGTATTTTTAAAAGCTATTTCACATACTTAACTATTTTCAGAACCATGAGTATAAATGAAAGTAGCTGGTATAAATGCATTACTTTAAAAAATAATTGTTTAGCTGTTGTTACAGAGGAAAATTTGCTTAGGTTCAAACTAATATAATTTTTCAATTCCCCACTGATTCAGGAAAACAAAACATATCAAAGGAAAAACAAACATGCAGGAAAAACTTCCTTTAAGTGGACCTATTTTTTGATATTGTTGACAATACAAAGCATTTTAATTTACTCATTTTAAAATAACAATGAAAATTTTATTTCTTTTCCTTCTGTGCTTGATTGGTTACAAGAAAATTATGTTGATTCTGTTCTGTAGGTTTAAGCTGGTAAAAATTCACCAGACGCATAATCTTGATCTTGTGGCTACATCTTGCTCTTCTGCCTCTGATTAAATTTCCAAAATCCCTGCGTGAGATTCACAGATGACAGACAGTTTGAACATTTCTCTGGGGCTAATTTCGCAGGAAAAAAAGATGGTTCGGTTACATATTTGGTTAATTTATTTAATCCCTAATTTCTGGTAGGTTTGAACATTTTGAATATCGTGTTGATAATTGATAAGCATCCTTGTAGCGCTAGGCGATGGCATTGTTTCAAGGAGATTGGGGAGGAAGGACACTGGAATACAGGGGGAAGAGGGTTTAGGGAGAAAAGTGGCCGGGGAGAAAAGATCTAATAGCTGGTGTAGTCCTTAAATACCTTTCCAACTGATCTACAGGAAATTGTGCTGAAGAATTGTTTGTTTCCTGTTCCACTATAAATGTGGTTTGCATTACACTCCCTATTTGTGTTTTATTTTGCTTTGCTTTCTTTTTTTTTTTTTTTTTACTAAAATTGCAGGACCACTACAGAGACTTGAGAATAAGTGATTTCTTCCTTGCAACTTATTTTTTAAATGGGTTTTAGTATAGTTTGATTTTAGACATTATCCTCTTTCATTATTCTCAATGTTATGTGAGTGTGTTTCTAAGCTTGCTTGCAACTTCTATCCCTGTGATGCCACTGAGGAAAAAACAAACGCTGTAGTGTCATTTCTTTAGAATCACCCTGTAGGCCATACGTACAGTCAGCAAGCAGCCATCAGGAGATTCATTTTTTAAAGAATCTTAATTTCTAATCCTGTAAAAATACATGGATAGGTTGTGGCAATTTTAACAGTTGTTAGAACCCAGGTTTACTCTTATCTTAAAAGAAATGCAGTAAGAAAACATTTGTTCCGTGTATCAAACAAACACTTGTAACTGAGAATCTCAGGACAGAAACACTGAAGATTACGAGGCTTTTTCGCCTTTTTCCTCTAATATCATCACAGTTACACAGAAGCTAATTTTTCACAGTCAGTAATTTTAGACTTCAGTCTTTCAGAGTTTATATATATTTGGGTTTAAATTCGCCCTTAATACTTCAGATATAACTCTGAGGTGACACAGGGTAAAGTTATATGTGGTAAACATTATTGATTACTTGAAAAAAATAAGGTTTGGGACTCTGTGTTTATAAAATGTTTATATCTATTCAGGAAATCATCACAGTCCTAAAAAACAGTTATCTGTATACCAGGAAACGCAGAGGAATAGTCACAAAACTGAAAGAGAGACTTGTATAAAATAATTATATTATGAAGTGATCTGCTCAAAACCTATTCATGGAATTTTCAGAAAACTTCACTAGTTGGAGGATTTTTAACATTTTAGCATCTGTAATAAACTATTTGCCACATTTATTGGATCATCTTAGGCATACAGATATTATTGTATTTTGTTAAGCAAAACAAATTTATCCTTCTGAAGAAGAGTTCTTAAGGTTTGGGGCTTGAAAATGGTTTGAGAATTAGGTTCTACTCCACTTCAACTTTGGGAAACTTTCCTTTTTGCAATGCCGAAGATTTATAACTTAGGTTCCGAACTACAACTTTTATTAGCAGATGTATTTATGTCACGATACCATATTCTGATTAGAATTTTAAAATTCACGTTGCTGATAGTTGGGTCTTTCCAATTCCATGTTGCCTCATGTCCATAGCTTTCTTCAAATTCTTCTTCCTTATTTCTTCAAGAAATTGCACATGCTAATCAGGGCATTTTATTCAGAAGTGACTTAAAAGGGACACTATGCCTATAACATTTTATTTGGGAGAGTATCCTGTTTAAAGGCAGTCCACCCCCCAAATGGGGATAAAGAGTGGGTTTCAAACACCTGAGAAGTCAGGGGTGGGAGCAGTGTAGATGATGGTCTAATTTCAGCCTCCACTGAAAAAATGCAGGCTTTGGCATCCTCCAGGGACCCAAGGGCTGTGCTTTCCTGGAGACCAAATTACACTCCTCTGAAGAGAGGGCACGTTGAGGTAATTGGTAGGACAAAGTGGGGAGAGTTGAATTCCAGCTGCTTGCATTGTAGCTGCCCTGAAAATGAATAGGGGATGTTAAGAGTGGAGGCTAACATTTGACTTGGCTCTTTTCACCTCCACAAACCTAAGGGTGAGAATTATAGAGTCCGGAATGACTGCAACCGATAATGATCCTGTTCAAGGGGGGAATTGCTATGTTGGGAAAAACTCTCACACCATTTTAAAAACAGTTGATTCATTTACCAACCACAGTCCTATTACTGTAGCCCCAAGAAAGTTTATCCACAGTATGGAAGCACTCCTTGTTTCTATCATGAACCACCTAGTGAGTGCGTCTTGGGTTCTCACCTCTTTGGGTACCATTTTTAAAATGCTCATAATGAAAGACATTCGGAAGGTACTGGAATCTCATCTCCAAGAAAGGAAACAAAAAGTAGAGTGTCTACACTCCCTTTTCCCCAGAATGTGTGCTCTTCTTTTTTTTTTTTTTTTTTTTAAGGAGAATGGTGCTGTGTTACTCAATAGCTTTTCTCACGAATAAAACAAATTAAATTGATGTTACATGCATATTTAAACCCCATCCAGTTAAATACTGACGTGATTAAAATAATCAAATGTATTACTTAAAAAATTAAAAAGGATAAATCCTGTACCCCATTATTTTATTGACTTTTAAATATAAATTGCAGAAATGTTTACATTCCTAATGGCATTATTAAGCTAAACTGACAAATCAGAGGAAGAAAAGTTGATTGCCCAGCACATTATTATTTCTGCACCTGTTATTACAATTCAGAAGTGGAGGCTTCACACACAGGAGCAGGATGGATGCTGTTTTCTTAGGCCTCCTTTGTGTGATGTGAGGGTTGGGATAAATGGTTAACAAGTGTAGTTTCACTTTGTAGTGCCTTTTGGAGTGTTGATGTGATTAAAAGACTACAGTGTTTTTTTCATGTAGCTTTGAAATTAATATGTAAATAATAGGGGATGGTCGGGCTCTTCTGTACTGACTGCACTAAGCCTCCCTAAGCAGAATTGGGGGGAGGATATCAGCTCTTTATTAGACGTTGTTTAGGTATAAATAGTGCCAACTTTTCATCTCTACCCTGTGAATCTGTAAGGGAAAAGAAGGGAAGAAGAGGGGCGTATCAAATTAATTTAGGTAGTGTTGCAGATCTGGGTCGAAAATCCTTTAGACTTCTTCTCTTCTGGTTATATATTGGCCAGGAGGTTGGTAGACTTTGAGTGAATGTTTTCAGCAGTAAGTTATCTACCATTGGCAGTGCTTTGGTTTGAAATGTACGTTTTTCTTTAGTTTATTTCCTCCTTGTCTTAATCATACCATATCGTTTTTCAAACATCTGAGCATAGGTGGCAATGACTGTTGGTTGGTATGATTCTAGAACTTCTTGGGTGTTCATTGACTACAATTAACTTCACACAGAGAAACCTAAACTTTCTGCAGCTAGTGGAATAAATAAAGCCCTATTCCCTTTTATTTTTTTCCTTTCTTACTTTCCTTAAGAATGGCATTATATTCTTAGAAATGTGATATTAAATTTGCACTGAGAGGGGGGAAAGTTATCTTTATTTCATCCCATCAGCAGATAGTTTGAGTTTGTAAAGAAGTGGTTAAAATGCCATTATTTCCTGGAAGATACTAGTTAACACTGTTCATATGAGTTTGGATCTTGTCCTGTGTAATATTGCTCATTTAAATTCCTAGACTTTAATAACACTTCATGTGTAGCATGGATCCCACTTTATCTGCCCCCTGGCTTCACAGCAAAATGTTTACATAAATGAACTCTCAATTTTTATATCAACTTTTTAACTCTGTCTTTCCAGAATTAATACTATTTCTATAATTAAGCATGTTCACAGTTAGTTCCATCGGAGTATACCTTCAAGATGATGTTCTTTTCTGTTGTTTTTTTTTAAGCCATCTGTTGGCTAGGTCAGCAGAGAAATGGGAGCCTGATTTTATTTTAAAGCAAGTAAGTTATTACTCTACTATTGTATTAGACATTGAGCTTCAGAGGGAGTAAAAGATAAAATTCTATCATATTTTCATTTTGTTACATTTGCAGCAGAATGCGTGTGCCCAAATTGGTTATTTTCAACTCGTGACAGCTGTGATATTTAAAATGCTCACAGCTGTTGTGACTTAAAATTGATTTTTCTATTAACACCTGAGAAAAAGACCTGTGCCACATTAGAAACTTAAATAAGGTAACTGTAAAATTAGGTATGTTGATATGGATCTGGTAATCCTTCTTCCCAGAGGTTGCGAAGTGCAGCAAACCTCTTGGATGCTTGCAGGGAAAGCGCTCAAACTGCTAGAAATAGATGCATGATTGCTAAATGCGTTTACCTTTTAAAGAATTCATGTAACAGCAGATCTTCTTGGCCCAACTTTCCAATGTCAGTTTTGCTAATAAGACCTTTTAGGATTCAGTTTACTTTATTAACCCTGAGGAGGATGACTTACGGGAATCATTATGAGATCCTAACCTCTAAACTTCTTTTTACCTTTCAGATATGACACTGAGAAATGCAAACCCACACTAAATTGTTCCTTATGGAGGAAGTTCCGGTTTTATGGCTCTTTTCCTCCATCATTTTTAGATGATGAAAAAAAAGCAAAACAGATGAAAAAGGAGAAACAAATTATGCCTAAGCAGTTTTAGACAAGCATTTGTTTTGGGAATCTGTCATACATTTTTCAGGATCCCTTTACAGATCCTTTTTAACCTGGTTTAGAGTGAGAGAGTGCTTCCTGCGTTGGGTTGAGCTATTTTGATGTTAACCTTCTCAGTGTTGGAATCTCGAATGTGACAGGAGATCAGTCACCTATTTAACAATGTAACTGATCTAACAAAACTTAGGCACATTTAGGTATGGAGATAGTTTTACATTTTGAAATAGATGGTGTGGTGTAGAAAACATACAGCTGGCCTGATGTGGAATTATTTATAGGTAATCATGCCTTCACAGATGCATTGCCAATAGGGAGCTATGTAGATTAAACTCTTTGGCTGGTCCTAGGCTTTTTACCTGTGTAACTCGATCAGAATTGAAAGCATGACAGCTTTTATGATGATAAATATATGGCTGGATCGGAGAAAGTGCGGACCGTTGGGTGGAGAGGTGGATGGGTTACATAACTAAAAGATAATGCGAATTATTTATAACTCAACTCGCTTATTCATCAAAAGCTTACATACACAGTATTATTTTGATTATTGCATACAGTTTAGAATAAGTTAGTGGAAAAAAATAATTTCCCATCACATAAGCAAATCACAATGGAGATGGTGCCAAAAGTTCTAGAATGAACATAGGTAACTTGTTTCACTGATGTGCACCACAAGATCACAAGGTCAAAATGTCACATACGAAGTGATCAGGAATATAAGTGGACACTTTCTTGTTTGGTGAAGGAAGATACTCCTAGAGATGACCGTTTTTTATGTGAAGATTTATGAAAATTGAAGTGGGTATTTGACATACTCTGATTACAAGTAGATATCTTTAGAACAGTGGTGCCCCCTCAGGGGACATAGGGAGGTATCTGGAAAATTTGTAATTGTCCCAACTGCAGGAATAGGGTGAGGGCTTGCCTCTCGCAGTTAGTGGGTAGAAGCTAGGGATGTTGTTCATTATCCTATGGTGCCCAGGGCAGCCCCTCACTCATGCTGAGATTGAGAAGTCCTACTTTAGAAGTCGTGTATCTGGACCTTAATAATTAATTCCCGGCATGGTGAACCACCTTACGAATGATGGTAGCTCCCTTCCCTTCTCTTCCCTTCTCCTTCCCTTTTCCTTCCCTTCTCCTTCCCTTTCCTTCCCTTCTCCTTCCTTTCCTTTCCTTTCTTCTTTTTTCTTTTCCTTTTTTTCTTGTTTTCTTCCCATAACAATTCCCTCCCTCCCTCCCTCTCTCTCTCTGTCTCTCTTTCTCAGTATTGCCCGGGTATTTCCACCATGTACCATGAAAATGTGAGATTTTCTTTCAGATGTTGTAAATATAGTACATTATTTATGAACCAACTGGAATGGCTTCAAATCAGCTGTTAAAATATGTTGTGTCAATAAGGTACGTTTCTCCAAACCCTGAATATATATTTATATCTTACCTTTCAAAATACCTTGAATTCTCTCATAGTGTAACCATTGGTTTATTGGAATCATCCGAAAAGAAAAGTTTATTACCATGAATTTTTTTTTCTGTAGAACATAAAAAGGAAATAAATTAGCATAAAGAAACTAATTAATAATTAAAGTTGATGACTTTGGGCATTAAGGATATTGTTTGCATCATTAACCACGTCCTCTGCGCGAAGAAAAGTTGAAAGCTGAAAACCAACATTAAAGACTCTCTTTCCAGCTCTCCCAATAACACAGCTTCTTTCTCCACTCGCAACTGGGGATCTCTCTTCCTGCACTGCTGAGCTTCCATCAGTGTTGGATAATCCTCGGCAGTGATTTGGAAGTGATTTTAAAACCTAGATTGCCTTCCCTAGTATCCTGGGGGGGAAGGTGGCGGTATCTGGTGGCAGAGTCTTAACACCTGCCAACTTGTGGAACCCAGAAGCACACCTCATGTCTTAGATGCCAAGGTGTGGAGAGAGCTGCCAAGTCTGACAGTAACTGCTGCCACTCTTCAGTTTCCTCCCCGTGCCCTACAAGGTTCTCCGAGTTTCCACGGAAGTAGAGATGGCAGCGGGGAATGGAGTGGCAGCTCTGACTTGAAGCCTGTCTTTGGTGTGGGATATTCTTTCAAGTGTTGCTCAGCCCAGTGGCTGTTATATTTCATTTCCATCTCACAAGTATCCTCTGACTCTGTACTGAGAATTGTCCCGTTTCCCTGTTCCCTAGTGCAACATAGTTCTAGTAAAATCACGTTGATGCCTTTGGGTTTTACTGTGTCCGTCACAACTGAAGCCATCTTATAAGATGGTCCTCAGTTTACATTTATTTTGATGGGTTTTCCACTTTTTATTGTACAGAGCTGACTGTGTTCAAAGCGAACGACGAAAAAGAAAATGTGTAAACTTGTTTATGTGTATGCCTGGCAAGAAGCAAAGGTGACCATTTTTGATGGTCATGTCCTCGATTTGGGTATTTCTGTTTCTGGGAGACGGTAATTTTTTTTTAATTGCAAGTTTGCTTTAAGTCAGGGCTCTTTGGACCTTGCTTCTATTTTTGATCAATCATTGATTATCTCTGTTGGACTCTCAATAATTCTCTTTTGTCCCAGTATTGTTCTCTGAATAATCTTAGAATTATAATTTGCTTACACATCGTTTTTGGAATGTTATTCAGAGAGCTTGCTTGTGTGGTATTTGTCAGACATGTATGGAGTCTAAAAATCGATCTTGTGAATTTCTGTAATTAATAGGGAAGTGGTTTACAGATAAAATAAAGCTTGCAGTAAATATTTCATTGTAGTAATAATCAGCATGCAACAAAATACATGTGCAAGCCTCAGTTCTTTCCGAATGCTTTCTTGAACACCTTCCAGCTTAATCCGTACTGCGTCGCATCGCAGTAAGATAGGTGGTCCAAATGTTGCTAACCCATTTTGCGGTCTAGGTAGAACTGGGCTGTCCATTGAGATAGCCACTTGCCACATGGGGCTATTAACATTAAATGTAAATTAATTTAAATGAAATAAAATTCAAAAAAGTCAGGTCCTCAGTGACACTAGCCACATATCGCATGCTCAGGAGTCGCACGTGGTGGTTAGGGGCGAGTTTTGGACAGGTCTGGGAAGTGGTAGTGTTACAGGATTAGCTTACTTGCTCAACATCATATGGATTATAACAGAACTAGAGGCACTTCTGCTGTATGTTTCAATATATTGACATCCGAAGTAAGAACGGATAGTTTAAAGCTACCTGGCATTTTAGTGAATGCATATCTCATCTGTGTTCATCTCTTTTTTCTTAATTAAATTTAAAGCTTGATGTAGAGAAACTTTTCAAAGGATATAGCCCTTTGTCTACGCACAGTGCAGACCCTGAATCACCTTCTTCTGAATAAGAGGTCCTCCAAGAGAGGGACTGTAGCTTTTTTTTTTAATTTAATTTAATTTAATATATATTTTTTATACAGCAGGTTCTTATTAGTTATCTGTTTTATACATATTAGTGTATGTATGTCAATCCCAATCTCCCAATTCATCCCACCACCACCACCCCCGTCCCACTTTCCCCCTTGGTGTCCATACGTTTGTTCTCTACATCTGTGTCTCTGTGTCTGCCTTGCAAACCGGTTCATCTGTACCATTTTTCTAGATTCCACATATATGCGTTAATATACGATATTTGTTTTTCTCTTTCTGACTTACTTCAGTCTGTATGACAGTCTCTAGGTTCATCCACATCTCTACAAATGACCCAATTTCGTTCCTCTTTATGGTTGAGTAATATTCCATTGTATATGTGTACCACATCTTCTTTATCCATTCATCTGTCAGTGGGCATTTAGGTTGCTTCCATGTCCTGGCTATTGTAAATAGTGTTGCAAGGGACGTTGGGGTGCATGTGTCTGTTTGAATTATGGTTTTCTCAGGTATATGCCCGGTAGTGGGATTGCTGGGTCGTACGGCAGTTCTATTTTTAAGGAACCTCCATACTGTCCTCCATAGTGGCTGTATCAATTTACATTCCCACCAACAGTGCAAGAGGGTTCCCTTTTCTCCACACCCTCTCCAGCATTTGTTGTTTGTAGATTTTCTGATGATGCCTATTCTAACCAATGTCTTAATGCATCTTTATACACTTGTTAGCGTATTGTGGACAACCAAGAAATGTTTATACAGCCAAATGAATGAGTCCCCCATGCACCATACATGCCTACGCCTGTATATACAGTTAGGCAAGACTCTTACGTAGAGTGCTCCCCGAGAGCTGGCCTCCGTGGAATTTGGAGAGCTCATACCTTTGTTCTGGCTGTTCTACTACAAAGTAGAATTTTATTAAAAGAAAAATCATGTGTATTTCGTCATATAATCCAAATATATCTTCCTAATAAGTGAAAAAGTCTGCACGTCTTATCCTTAACACTCGTTTAGTCCCTAAATTGACTGCATGGTTTTGAAATCTTCACATCTTCCCGACAAGCTTTCAGGCATTTAGAGGTCAAATTCAAAGATTAGCCTGTGGAGCTACTCAAATACTATTTCTTGAACAAACCAGTATGTACTGAAACTTTTTTTAATGTCATGTTTCTCAAGATTCCTCTGATCCAACATGGCCTACTAGGACATTTTTGGTTGAATGAATGAAAATATATATTTTCATTCCTTGCATCATGCTGTTGGAGAAATGTGCCTGGTGAATGTTGATGGTCCTGATGACCCCCTTGATTCATACATGCACATTCAAAATTGTGTGGAATATTTTTCAGTGATGTCTAGGCATGGCAGTGGATGAGTGGGCTAGATCTAGGGTATTGTTGAGCACAGGGAATGAGTGTTTGGGCCGTACACCTATACTATTTTAATAGACGAGATGATCGCAGATTTTTCCCGTCATCCTTTTGTTGGAAGCACCAGGAGCCTATAGTGGTACATCCTGGCAGACGCTTTGCCCTTGAACTTCTAATGGTGTACACAAGCCCTCATTCCTCTTGGTAATAATCGTGGTATTAAGAGGCATTTGTGTTCTTGCAGCTTGTACCCTGTTTAGTTCCTGTTATGCAAATACCGCTTTAAACTTAGAAATTCCAATTTGCATTAATATTTTGGTTTCATATAGCTAGCTATTGCATTTCACAAACAAGTGCATTTTAATGAGTATTGGCAGAATGTAGAAAAAACGTTATTCATTACATTCTATTGTAGAAAATGCAGTAGTTGCCAAAATCATTAAGACCAAATATAATGTGTGTGTAGAGGCCACAAGGATATCCCTCTTCGAGAATGTTTGGCCCTTATGGCATTCAATGCTATTACAGGCGTGGAGGACGGGGGTTATTACTATAACATAGAAGCCAGCGTACCACTGACATTTGGGTTTATTTTCAAAATGGAAGCATGCTTTACTTTTTTATGTTGGCCATAAGACCATAGGGAATTCACCTCTGAGTTAACGTGAAGAACTTTAAAAGTCATCAACAAGCTGTAACGTAGTGTCTTACATTTTGATGTTAAATCCTAAAATGAGGTTTGTGCTGTTTTATTATGGTTACTTTCCTGCCTGAGATTTTTCAAAAATCAGAATTGTAGGCATACAATTCTGCTAAGGGCATTGTGTGGGGAAATAAAAATTTTGCAACTGGACTTTCAGAAACTAACTATTTTAGCACATGGACTTTCAAATGCTGCTGTCATGTTGTCATAGCTTGTGGTCTCTAATTATAATGGGCTTTTTTGGTGGTGTCATTGCAGTTGTTCCACTCCTCCCCCCCACAGTCTTCAACTCACTTTTCCCAGAAGGAGAGTTCCAGGCCTTTGAAAATTCTCATGATTTTGCAAATCCACTCTATTTTTGTCTAGAATACAGGAAAGTTAAAACTGTGGCTGGTATGATGCCATGTTTTGAATCCAATTTTAAAGCAACCCTTTGCAACCCAGGGAGTAAAGCTGACATCTTTGTATCTGTAATGAAGATAATTATACCTGCAAGGTGACATCACTCGTGAAGTAACAAATGCAGTAGAAAACCGAGCCTCTGGTCTTCTCTGAATTCTGTAGACCACTTTTGGCATTTAACACTAAACTCCTCTTTCATGCCTGTCGTTTGAGAAGTTGCTTTCAGATGAATTTACTGAAGCTGAGTGACACAGGGTTAAATTAATTCTTTTCTTTATTACTCAAAGTGATACAGACCTTTCTTGGACTAATGTAGCTTAATTAGTGGTCAATTAAAACTGAACATTGCTGAATTGAAGTTCTTTGATCAAACTCCCTGGCATGAGTTCTCTTTCTTTAACTAGCCACCATCTTGAATTCATTTGGAATCAGTAGTATAAACAAGTTTAAAACTGGTTCTTTTATAAGAAAGTCAGCAGGCTTGTATAGCTGTGGTTTCTTTTTTTACTTCTGTAGGCGGCAATTCAAAGGCATGCTAAATGAAAACAGTACTACACCCTGAAAAAAATACATTTTTAAAAGTAACACTAAGTAGTCAGAAAACAGTCAATACCCCCACCTATTTATTCTAGACAGAAGATAAATTTCCCAATTTTAGTGGTTAATTTTGTCATTACATAGAGGGCTAAAAGAAAACTCCCGGTCCTGACAAAGTCCACAGTTATAATAAAAAGTGAAACAAACAAAAACCAAGCTGTGGCTTGGGAGGAAGATGGGTCGGGCACCGTTACAACATATATGCAGAGATTTAACCCAAATTCATTCTTTATTACTCTTAGGAGCATATTTGCTCTCTTTGCCTTTGGAGTTGGGGGGTCAGACACTACTCACCTGTTGATTTCACCATTTCTTTGTGGGGGGGCATTGTTGCATCCGTGAGAGCTGATGATGGGGTATCTTTCATACAGATTGCTAGGTTGAAACACACATTGCTTTTTTTGGAATTTGGGTGCAGTTTAAAAAAAAAGAAAAGAGGGATATGGGGGAGCCAGGAATTGGGACAGAGAGAGTCACTAAATATTTGTAAGTAGATCAGCCTCTTCCTTTTATGCAGCTACATGTCTTAACATTTAACGTGTCTGTGCTGTTCTTGTCGAAACATAAGTCGATACCATTCAGTAATCCCAGTTGTGGAAAGCCTCACAGTCTAAAAATAACAGGGCTGGCATTCCGTTAGTGCTCTGTATTTTAAAGTATTAATTAAAACTGGCACTTTTGTGCTGGAAATAAAAGTAATATATTAGGTTTAAATAGGTCATTTGCTCAGTCTGGAATGGCTTCTTTTAAGTTCTGAAATTTTCACAGAGGAAAAGTGCAAGGAGATTTTGGAAGTGGCCACGTAGTGTTTTCCCCCATAAATGACAAAGTTTTTATAGTTCTCATTACTTATACCCAAAAATTACAGTTATAACCAATAATTAAGATAAAAATTTCATCACTTGACAGAAAGAGAAATTATTTTTAGTCAGTTTGCCTTTCAGCCTTCTCTCCTGCTCTCTCCCTAAAGGGCTGATTAGAATGTAATAATTGGGGATGATAGCGGGAGGAAGAGGACAATTCCATTTAATTAAAGATAATTTATTTTACTTTAAATTGGTGATGTCCCACATGAATAAGAGTAGATTTAGCAGATAGATTTATTAACGGGTATGACATCTCAGTTGACTTAAAAAGCAAACATTTTCTTTCTGTATTGTTTTTATTGTGTCTCCGCACCTGAAACGGCTGTCATCGTGCTTCCCTCCCCGCTTTACAGAGCTGTAGACTTTTCCACCAAATGTGCAATTATTGGCTTATCAGTGGAACCAACTTGAGCCTCTGCTGAGTTAAAAAAGAAAACCCAGGCCAGGAGCTTGAAAGGCTGCTGAGATTCTCAGGGCTCCCATTGGAAATGCCGTCTCCTCCAGTGACATTTTCTTGACTCATCTTTAAAATATCTAGTTCCCAGATTCCAGGGTAACTTCAGCATTTTGAATGAAGAGCCTAAGATTTCCTTTGGCCTGGGGCAAGGTGCTTGCACGAATATTCCTTTAAGAGAACGTGGACCTTGAATGCCATAGATAATGAAGAGTGTCACAAAGCGATCATGTGCACTGCGTAGGTTCATTTCTGACACAAAATTGGGGAGAAAGTAAGGTCCCTGTGTAATATTTTTATTGTTGTCTCATGCAATTGCAAACAGATCCTGGAAATTAAGGATATGTTATAAAGTTGGAAAGTGGATTCAAATAACCTGTGAAATTTTTTTTCACATAGTCTCAGCCCGTGATGATGTTTTCAATGGAATACCTCTAGCAAAATTGTGCTTGTCATTCCGTAAATCCTAAGGCACTTTTTTTATGCTTCAAGCAAACTGTCTTCTGTTTTCCCAATTTCTATGTGATCTCTTTCGCACTGTCTTTATCCCTTTTACCCCCATTTCACATTCCTGTATCCTTATTTCCATTTTTTCTTGTTCAGTCATTTCTATTCCCTGGCCTAGTGTGTTTCATTCATTTTTCTTCTCTGAGTGAAATCCAGACCTTCTGGCTGTCCCTTTCTCCCTGGACTTCGCTTTCTGTCCAGCACTTCCTCCGTTCACATCAAACCCTTACATTCATTTCTTTTCCCGCCTTGTTGCACTCATTTTCACGTACAGTTCCTTTACGCTGGTTCCCTTGTCTTGCCTCTTCAGATTTCAGTGCTGTGTCTTTCTAGCTTGATTTCACAAATTAGTTCTATATAATCGTGTTTTCAAAATGAAGGGGGGAAATGAGGTTTTTCTTTCTTGTCTGTTTTTGGAGGTGAAGATCCTGGTGGAATTTGTATTCAGTTTTAAGCCAGATGGACTTACTTTACCCTTTTCTGCCATTTTACCGTTCCAAATGGATGTTAGATCAGGGATGGTGTTTCTCAAGGATTAACTTTTATTAAGCCTTGATTTTCCTGTTGCGTTAACCTTTTCCTTCCCCTCAGCCAAAGCATCTTATTCCTTTCTCTGTCCACCTAACTGGTTAGTTTTAATAACCTGATCTCTCTGGCCCTTATTTTACCCTGATTCCCTGCCTCTTTTATCCATCTCTTTTTAAAATCATTCTGCTGTATCCTCGCTTCACCTTGTATCTTTTCTTCTTCTGTAATTATTAATGAAACCATGATGACTTTCCCCAAATTCTACTAACAGACAATGCTGGGAAAGAGAAAATTTGCAAGTAATGTTTTTTGATGAGCATTGGGGAATTCTGTTTGGATTTTGAAATTCTTCTAATTTTCCCCCCCAAGATGTATAGTCATGATTCTGGGGAGTGGGGAACAGGGAGGCAAGTGTTCAAATTGATCCTTAATTGGAGGTGAAAACCCTACATATCGATATTCATGAGGGAGGGTGATCCTACATTTAGAGCAGGTAAATTCAGTTGTCGTTGTTGGATAGTAGACTGGTTCAGGGATGTGTGTGTGTGTGTGTGTGTGTGCGTGTGTGTATCTATTAGGAGCAAGATGGGGACAGTAGAGGGTGATCTGTGTGGCCAGCCACTATTGCTTTCAGCACCTCCTGTTGGCCAGAAAAGAAGAAGATACTTGGGTCAGAATGAAGACCTATCCTCTCTGACCCAGGGCTGGGGGTGGTTCCTCTCTCCGTCCCATTTCCTAGCTATTTTCCTTCTTTTCTCTCTGTTCCATTTTTGACAGCGATTATTTCACTTACTATTTCCCAACACCTTCAACCTCTGTCTCTTCCTCTACTTCTTTGCTTTACTGCTCTCAGATAGGTAAAGAATTCCATTCAGTGGGAGGCCATTCCCCAGCACAGCAAAAATCTAGATGGGGTGCTTTTGTCGGCCAGCCTCTCCTGAGTACCTTCTGTATCCTTTGGAAGACGTCACAAATGTTGAAAAATAAATAAAGGAAAGGAAAATTGCCATATCCCAAACTGGAAACCCCACCACTTTTTTTTTTTTTTTTTACCGGTACGCAGGCCTCTCACTGTTGTAGCCTCTCCCGTTGCGGAGCACAGGCTCCGGATGCACAGGCTCAGCGGCCATGGCTCACGGGCCCAGCCGCTCCGTGGCATGTGGGATCTTCCCGGACCGGGGCACGAACCCGCATCCCCTGCATCGGCAGGCAGACTCTCAATCACTGCACCACCAGGGAAGCCCCAACCCCATCACTTTTATTCTGGGAAGAGGGCTTTCAGGGAGAGCAGCCTGCTGTATTCCCTGGAGGTAGCAGGAACTGGGAGTGGCCAGAGGGAAGCTGCTAAACGGGGTCCAGATGCAGCTCCATCCAGGGGGAAGCCTCGTGCTTGGTCATTTGGGTGGCTGGGCTCGTCCCACCTCCCCTTCTCCATGCCCTCCTCCCAGCCTCATCCTGGGCCCTCCCACCCCTAGGCGAGCCCCAGGCCTCGCAGCAGATGTCTGCGGGTCTGACTTTCCTATATCCAGCATGAAGTTCCCTCTCTCCCTCCTATTATGAATTCTGTGCTGTGGTCCTGCTTGCTCCTTGTCTGTCAGATTGCAGTTCTGATGCTGTCAGCCATGTCTGATCAATCAGCAAACAACACCACAGGATGAAATTTAAACAGTGCAGATGCTCAGATACAGGGTTATGTTGACTGGACCTCCAAGGGAAAGCACAGGTAAGGTCAGAGTCTCCCCAGAGTGGGTCTCCCGAGCCTGCCTGATTTGACACCCTTCTGAGCCCCACTCTGCTGCTTTGGCTTGTGTGCTGCCCATTTGCTTTGCCCTACTCCTTTCTTCCCCTGGCATTCACCAGAACTTTCGTTTTAATCTGCTGCCCTTGTTACTTTCCTCCTGTCATTTATTCACTGCCTTTTCTCTTGGATCGGTGCTGTCCCTATAAATGTTCCTGGATTGCCTCTCGGTTGAGGGTCCTTGCAAAATGCCACCTCGTCCAGGGCTTTTGTGGCCAGACTTCGAGGAAGAGAGTTCTGCTGAGAATCTGGGCAAACGGATGGAATTGATAGGCCTGATTTATTTTCCCTCTGGGACAGTGGAATTTATCATTAGGCTACAACCAGGGTTTTCTTTCTTACCATTGAGATGCATTGAATTGTAAATGGAGCTTAAATTATCTTTGGGGGGAAACGTTTTTAATTAGAAAAGATATAAATAGATAGGACCTAAATGAGGATGAATCAGCCAGTCCTTGAGAATTTGGGGAAAGAAAAAGAGACTTGATAACCGTTCCCCTTTTACAGTTTGCGGTGTTGGCTTACAGGGTTACTGCTCGCAAAAGAAGTATGTTCTATCATCTTCCTCTTCTGTTTCAAAGTATTCAGTTGGTCCTTTTTATAACATAGAGTGTTTACAGGGTTCTGTGTTCCCTAGTCCCATCTGGAAAATATTTAAACTTCATAAGATCTATAAGACTAAAATATCACATATAATGGGATAGGCAGAAGGAAGGAAAATGAGACCCATTGCGTGTGTTTAGAATAAGTTAGTTGTTTGTTCAGAAGCGCTGCTAGAAGAATTGGAACAAATAGCTGTGTGCAGTGACTGGTCGGGTCCAGAGCACTACATTTCACCACAGAATGATCCTCGGTTTGTAAAACTGACGTTTTGTTGTGACTTCTAAATCCAAACAAATCTCTGCAAATTTCTGCCCGATCGAGTTAATAAGAAAATATATACATGCAGAGGCGAGAGCCGTGCGCTGCTCGCGGTTCTGTCAGTGTCGGGGGAAATAAGGGATGTTTTTTACCTACTGTATTACATTCAACCAGCAATTGCCAGGACCTCCAGCTCTGCAGGTTTTCTGGACTTTATTTTTTTTTTTTTCTCCTTCAGTGAGAACAATGGGATGCAGAAAAGAGCTTCAGAAAAGGAGCCGGGCAGATTTCTTCTAATTGCCTTGTAATTGGGGAGTGGTTTCCCTTTCCCACCATCTCACTTGCAGGAGGAGAGGAAGGCAGATGTGGCTTAGCGGGAATAGCCTCTTCCAGACCGGATGTGCCGGGGGCCGGGGGGGAGGCAGTTCCCTGCACGCAGGCCTGTGATCTGCCTCACACCTGTGCTCATTTCAGCCCCCTGATCGATGACCTTGTATTAACCTGGAGTGACCTTGCGCCTTGGCCTGTTCTTTGGGCCCAGCTCTTGGCTGGCGGACCTGCGTTTCCCCTCTGATTTACAGGTGGTTACTGGCGGTGGTGTACACGTGTTTTTCGTGGTGCACAGCGCACTTAGCAGCCCGGCAAGACCTGCAATTTCATCCCTCTCAAGGGGCCAAGCAGGGGTTGGGAAGGTGCGGGTGCAGCGAGAGAGGTTGCCGTTTGCGTGTGCTTTTCTGTTTTGTGGCTCATCTGGTATCAATTACCATTTGATGGCAACGCCAGGCCCGAGGCCCTTTGCATGTTTGTCCTGTGAGAAAGATCTGGAAGAACCGACATATGGTTTTGATTGCAGCAATTGCAGGTTGATAGAATGAACGCAGGGGTGAGGTGGGTGGGTTTTCCTTCCGGCCCTTTCCACTCCGGGTTGCTAATGTGCTTCGCTTGTGGAACTGGTCTTTTCATCATCCAGTCCCTCCCCACTTTGCCCTCTCCCCCCCACCCCAGCTCCCTACCACTTTGCATTCCTGGCCCCTGCCTCCTCTGTACTTCCCCGTCCCCGCCAGAAACGTGTGGCCCACATTAAGGACCTTCAATTAAAACAAACAAACAAAAAAAAATTGTCCACCCTTCTGTTAAAATCCCAGAGCAGGTCAGCCTATGGAGGTGAGCAGAATTCTACTAAAGTTGAACACCAAATGGGTGGTGGGAGTGGGTTCCCTCCAGAAGCTCGGGACATGCTTTCAAATGGCTGTTAGTTCAGGTTGTTTAAACATTGAAACAACGCTGAAAAATGGCAGTGATCGAGATTAATATGTGCGCATGTGTGAGTTTCATCTAGGACATCTCTGAATTTGTTTGAGCATCTGCCTCATGGGGCAGGAATTCTTTGAGGTTCTACCTTCCTGTACATCTCAAGCCGTAAAATGGAGCAGCAAGTTGGGGCGTGTAGGTTCTGGATGAGCGTTTCCCTTCAGAAGCGGGAGGTTGGAGACCCATCTCTCCCATACTCGGTGACTAAATTTTACTAAATTTCTGACGGTCGGTGGTACCCAGGGAGAGGTTCCTCATTACTGCTGCACAGCAGGGATTGCATCTGTGAGTTTGCCAAGGGAAGGTCTAGTATTGGGGAACGGAGAGGCAAAGAGGGGAAAAGAACATTAGAGACACTTTTAATGCTACCCATGAAAATGTTTGCTTTCCAAGTAACATTTTTCTGTAATGCTCTCAAGTTCACATGTCTTGTAATCTGTTCTGCAGATGGGTAGTCCATGAGGCTGTGACTTTTTCACTTCAGCTGTTGCATGTCGAAATATTACTCCCAATTAGGACTTTATATAGTTGAAAAAGATAATGTGGTAGCTCACAAGTGCATGTTTCTGTTGATGTATTCCTCCTTTTTAACGGAAAGCCAGCAAACCAGGACCATCAAATCAATGCATGTCCTCCCCAAAAGGTCTTCAAATGTGAGATAAGTTATTAGTTCTGAAGGCCAACTGTTGAAACCTAATTAGAGTACATGACACACTTCTTTATATTTATTTCTACCTGAGAGCTGATCTCCATTGAAAGGTAGTAAAAGCTAAAAACTTAAGCTGTTGTCTTAAATTGTATGGAGGTGTCTGTATGACTGTGTTGAGAAAACTGACCATATTTTTACAATGGTATTGACTGTGTCTTAAGATATTTGCCGAAGGCTGCTGTCTTCCTTTGCCCAAGCTTTCTCTAGATAGTATACAAATTGGCTTGCTAAATGATTCTTTTTTTTTTACAGTCTTGATAATGATTATATTTTGTTACTTGGTAATCTTCCTACAATTTAATAAAATTTCGTCCCCTGAGCTGTGTTTGAATTCATAGCAATTAGTGATTAATTTCTTTGCTCTAGTCACATATTTTAGTAGTGGCTATTTTGTTATTTGACTGATATTTACACAGAGTATAACCTTAAATCACCATTCAGCCTGACAGCGTAAGACAACATTTCTCCTTGGTGCGCATGCCATGTTAGCTGCTTTCAAAGAGGGATGTATTGAGAAGTCCATTTTGGTGATTAAAAAAAAAAATATATATATATATATATATATATAGCTTTTCTGAAATGTGTAGACTTGGGGACTCATAGAAAAATAATGTAGTGTAAGGAATATGAACCTGTCTTAAAACATGTTGGGTCACTTAACAGCAGCTGTGCTGGAGAGAGATTTGATCTGAGAAGACTTTTTGAATCTTCTCAGCCCTAACACCATTCTGGTTTTGAAAATGGGAAAATGGAAAAGAGTTTTTGGGAAGGGAGATAGCTCAGTTTTGAAAGGCGGCATAGGTAGAAATCTTTCAGTCCCAGCTCAGACTAGCCAACACTTCTAATCTATCCCGCCAAACAGACGACAAAGAGTCAGATGGGAAATGTGGGTTTATATTTTAGAGACACACTACAGAGGCATGTGATAGTGTTAGAGACCACTTACATGCTTCTTGCCCAGCATCAATTTGATTTGGGGACTGAAATTTAGGAACGTTTGTAGAGGAGGCAACCTTTTTTTCTTTCTTTTTAAATAAATACATTTATTTATTTATTTATTTATTTATTTATTTATTTATGGCTGCGTTGGGTCTTCATTATTGCGCACAGGCTTTCTATGGTTGTGGTGCACGGGCTTCTCATTGCGGTGGCTTCTCTTGTTGCAGAGCATGGGCTCTAGGCACACGGGCTTCAGCAGTTGTGGCACGTGGGCTCAGTAGTTGTGGCTCACGGGCTCTAGAGCACAGGCTCAGTAGTTGTGGCGCACCGGGTTAGTTGCTCTGCGGCATGTGGGATCTTCCCGGACCAGGGCCCGGACTTGTGTCCCCTGCATTGGCAGGCAGATTCTTAACCACTGCGCCACCAGGGAAGCCCAACCTTTTTTTAATATACAATTTCTTTTTAAAAAATCTATTTAAAAGAATCACTGCTATTAAAATCAGATTCAGCCTCTAAACTATTACTACCTTCTACAGTATCATTTAAACTGCTTCTGTAGACACCTTGCTAAAAGATAAAAGCCCTCCTACATGTGCTGACTACATGGTATCAATCTTTATTAAGAAAAAAACCCCAGCTCTTTCAAAAGTCTGAATATAGGGATCCTTGAATTAACTTGGTCCATGGAAGTCCTAACAATTACTAGTATTCTTTTTTTTTTTTTTTTTTTAGTTTGCAGTTACTTACAAAGGGAGAAATATTTATAAAATTATGTTATGGTGTTTTTTAAATGTATGCAAACAACTCTCAGATCACAACTGAATCAGAGTTACTTTTACAAATTGAGGAAAGAGAATCCCCTAGTGGGGTGAAAACTGGTCCTCATTTTCTCAGGACTCTCCTGGAAAAGTGATAACAACATTTCTCTCTCTGGATACTGAAGCCCCCTCCCCTGCCCCAGATACCATGTTACAGAAGGCATTCACTTCATCTTTGAAGAGGTCCTCGCATCTCTTTAGGATCTGTTCTTGTTCATACATTGCAAATATGTACTTTTATGTCCACAAGGAAGGCATTAGTACCATTGAGAAGGGCAATGTCAATTAGGACCTGGAAAATACAAAGTCTGCAGACTGTAAGAATTGTACTCAGACTTTATGCCATCTACCTTTTGAAGACAATTTTGAACCTTTGAGGTTCAAAATATTGGGGGTTCTGATGAGCTTTCTTCTTTCTTTCTTTTCTTTTCTTTTTTTTTTTTTTCTATTTGCAAATCATGGCTTCCTGCTCCTAAGGAAAAAACCTCAAAGGCAAGACTCAACAGGCTTCCTGGACATCAAATAGTTCGTACAAAACAACATTCTGATGACTTGCATGTAAATAAATCAGAAACATATGAATTAAACTGCTCTTGGAATACATATGGGTTGAAAAATAGAGAGAAGTGCTGAGAAAATGTGTTTCGGGTTTTGCTGAGCCCATGACATTTGAAAAAATAGTATGAGACACTGAACAAACACAAACCACGGCTTGGCTTCCCCACTCCTAATATTAACCTCCCAGTTCAATGGCAAATCAGTTTACCATGTGCCTAAATGCGAGCCACCTTTGGTGTGCTCCTCCACACTTAATTACTTGCAGTTTAATTTTTTTTTTTCAATGAGAAGCTCAAAAATAGCATCACATTTCAAGGAAATGCAAATCTTAGCATTTTTTGACCCAGTTGGTTCACGTCAGACTATTTTAGAAAATACCACAGATCACCTTAGGAACAGTCATACTGGTACGGCCCTCTTTGGTGTGACTGGAGACGAACAGAAGAAAAGCATCATTATTAAGAAACTGGTCCTGAAACGGATGCTGCCTTATTAAATCAAAGCGCTAAACCACCGCAGGTGAAAACCTCATGAAGGAGGACAGTTACCTCTCTTGGCATTATGGTGGGAGGCCTGCCAGCCCCGCTGTACACTACCAAGCACAGATCATGACCTTGGCTTCCGATCTTTTTCACTGCTGAGGTCTGTGGCCTTGTAGGTAGTGGAAGTTTGCTTTCTCTTTCCCACATTGCACTCAAGATGGCTAATAACATTAGGGAGTCTAAGTCCTGGGACAATTGCAGACTTCTTAGAGCCCCCGTATCCTCTCTCCTTGATATGTTGTTCCTTGGCATCTGGCTTTAACTACAGGAGCAGAGCACGTGGGCATTTAGGGAACAAAAAGAGCCAGACCTTCAGGCTTCTCCCATGGAGAGTAAGTCATTGACGTGCACTTGGATGGCATCCTTTTATCCATTCTTTGGACTGGCACTGTCACCTGAGGTTATCAGTTTGAAATTAGAGAGAGATGGGAGATTTCATCTTTTCTCTTTAGGAAAGTGTTGTTTTGGTTGTTTAAGAAAACATTTTAATGTTCTTTCCCTAACTCCTTCACTCAAATGGTGGTAACAGGCTTGGATGCTAACTCTGAGTCAAGTGCTGAAATACGACTCTGAACAAGACAGACGTGGGATAGACAAGTAAACTGAGCTACGTTTAGTCTGATAATGCATCGATGGGGGAGTACAGGCTGTTGAAGGTACACACAAGAAGGGTACCTATCCCACATTTGGCCTGGAGGAAGTGAGGTCCACCGATGAATGGGAATTCAGCAGGCAAAATGCAAGGGTAGTAACCAGATCAAGGGAGAGAAGGGCATATACTGTTATCCAAAGGTGGTGCAGGATGGCTGGAGCTCATGGTGCACAATGATAATAGTGAAAGATGGGACTGAAAAGATAAACAGTGGCTAGGTCATAAATCGCCTTGTGCACCCCATTGAAGAGTTCAGATTTTATCGTGATGTCATGAGGAGCCCTTCAAATGGATATGCCGAAGATGTCATTGCATTTAAAAGTCCAGAGAGACGGGAGGAACAACAGGAAGACATAGTCACAGAAGCCAAGGAGAGCAGATTTGACTGGCAGGAGGAAACTGTCAACAGTGTCAGATGTTACTGAGAGTGAAAGTGACATTTGGCTGCAGCATCCAGGAGCTTTCGAGCAGTTTCATTGGAGGAGTGGGTATGGAAAAAAGATAAAGAAATGGGGAAAGTCCATGGCAAGATGCTTTTTCCATCGTCATTGTCATCATCATCATCACCATCATCAATGGAAAATAATCATCTTCCAGACAGAGAGACTGGTAGAAAGAATGAGCCACCTACAACCCAGGGGATTGGAATGTATTTGGGAAAATAGACCATAAATATAAAGCAGAAGACAGCACCACAAGTTAGAAAACATGCAAAGGGTAAAATGAGCCTTACAGATCAGGCAGATGAAGGAGGGATCTGGACAGATCCATGAAAGAATAGGAGGAATTAAGATGGCAGATGGGGCTTCCCTGGTGGCTCGGTGGTTGAGAGTCCGCCTGCCGATGTTAAGATGGCAGATGAAAGGGGAGAGTTATTTAAGTGGTGAGTGTGGCTTGAGGTTTGTACTCTGTGTTATGCCTCCTTATCCCAGTCCAGTTTGGTTTTGAGTTCCCATTGAATGGAGATATTAGAAAACACCATCAAAGGTGATGTGTGGTCCTAACCTGCCTGAGACTTCTGTTTGAGTTTCTCAATCTTTTTTTGGAAAATTAAAGTCCTAGACTGACTCTCTGTTTGTTTTAGTTTCATGCAATCTTTATTTTTAAAATCTGGACACAGAAACGAAGGAACAGATATCACAAATATAGCACATCAGAGATTCCCATAAATTCTACATGGATGAGTTCCTTGAGAAATTTTGCACATTCAATGCTGGACATCTGTGAAACTGAAGCACAGTGTCTTTTACATCTGTGTAATCTCTATGTGACATCTTCCTGGTATGAGGCCAGAGATTCACCCCCATTGTGCAGTACCTTAAAGAAGCCATTCATGATTCAGAGGACAGTTCTCAACAAAGACACCTGAAATACACCTCTGTAAGGGACTTCAGTGCCGAAAATCTGCTGTGTAAGCTTTGTAAGTGCAGGAAAGAATTGGTCTTCTTTTACTTTGGCTGTTGCCCTTGTTTGTATAATAAATACTTATTGGGCACCTGCTGTAGGCAGTCATTTCATTGAATGTCCTCTGTATCACACCCTCTTTCCCTGAGGAGCCCACAGTATTTTATGGGAGAGAAGACCTGTATAATTCATAAAATTTACAAATTTCTAAAAGTAAAGTGCTGGGAAAGTTTAGAAGATGAAATATATTTGATTAAAACTTACTGAGCTCATTCTTTCCCCAAAGTTTTTTGGTCTATACTCCTGTCGATATGACACCCCTGGTTCCCATTCCCATTTGTAATTGATAGAGAAAGAGCTGAATAGGTTGTGTACGTGTCAAGAAATTTTCCATTAAAGAAAATGGACTCATCACCATCAAAAAATATTTTAAGCATCACTAAGGTGCTGAACATGCTATGCAAATTAGATACGTTGAGGTCCGTTTTTTTCAAGGTGTTTTCTCAGAGCATGATCTGGTTTTATTTGCAACACATCTCCATGTAGCAGCAGATGTCATGATCTGTATTTTCCAAATGAATATTGTAAGATTGAGAGAGAGGCTGAATGACCCACCGGTGGTCAGTTGTTGAGTGGTAGAACCAAAACTGGAAAGATGGTCTCCATTGGGGACCATTATCTACAGCTGGTTAGCTCACTTAAGCTGTTTCGGCAATGAGGGAGAATCATAAGTTCATTTCCTTGATAGAATGAAGAAGATTGAATTTGGTGACGAAGAGATGATGAGTGACTTTGGTGAGAGAGCAGTTTCGATAATGGCTGCATTATTTACCTACATTTGACAAGGCTTACTGCTTAAGAAATATGGTCGATCGTTGGTCCTCTCTTCTCCTGGAATACCACCTCCCTGCAGATGGGTCCTCACTAATATTTTTTGTGAAGGATACATAAGTTTTAGGCCTGCTACAGTGATTTTGTTTTGTTTTATTTTAATTGAGGCGAAATGTACGTAACATAAAATTAACCATTTTTAAATGGGCAATTCATTGGTATTTGGTATATTCACAATGTTGAGCAACCCCTGCATCTGTCTATTTCCAAAACATTTTCATCACCCCTAAAGGAAACCCCATACCCATTAAGTAGTTCCTTCCTATCCACCTGCGGCTGTGTTTTATAAAGCTTTAATTTCATCATATACACAAACTTGCATACACATACATTCATACTATACACATCTATCTGTCTGTCTGTCTGTCTATCTACCTACCTACCTACCTGCCTACCTACAGATTGGAAAGTTCCTGACAGAGGATCTAATATGTCCTAATTATGTAAGCAAAGAAGTGTATATTTAATGGATGTTTCTCCATCAGGAAAAGGAAACATCCCTTGCTTCTTTTTAACCTTTCTGTATATTTCTCTTAAGTTCTCACCAGTTAGTAATTTATCAAGGAAGAAAAAAAAAGATAGTAATCAATTCTAAGCCTTTTATTATGTGAAACTGCTGTGTTCCTCTTCTTATAAGAGAAACTTTCTCATAACGTTCTTCAACATTGAGAATTTTAAACTGCTTCCCTTATCTTAATAGTGAGCAATCATCTGGATTTTACATTTCTGTTTTGAAGGTTCAAAATGATTGAACAAAGTAACTTATTTATAAAAGGTTTCATTTCTTGGAAAGGAATCAAAGGGGCATTCTTACTGTAATTTTTATTGTTAAAGAAGTTACTATTGTTTATATTTATTTATACCTTTGTTATTCCAGAAAAATATTTGAAATAGCCAGTAGCAGAGCTTTAAACTGTATATCTTTAAAATTAAGAAGAACTAGATCGCATGCAAAAGTGTCTGGAATTTAAATATTAGAGAAAGTCAACTGAATTGTATTTTAAATGTGCTTGAAGATATGACCTATTTATTGTTGGTCACTTGGTCTTCTATTGCCCAGTCTTTGAGGTTTTTTCAAATAACCCTAGCCTAATGGAATAATTTCCTTTACATTTCCTTTGCATAAACATTTAGTACAAACTATACTCACTTTCATACATTTTCTAGTTGATTGTTATACGTCTGAAATCTCCCAGCTAGCTTCTAATGAAAATTCTGGCCTCCTATTTTATTTATTTATTTATTTTTATGTACCAAAGCATCTAGAAGCTCTGCTGTGAGTTAAGGCAGTGAAACATTGCTGGTTGATTTTACCTGAAAGTTTGCCCTGGGTATGGGGGAGGGGCAGGTGTCTGAAGGGATAAAGAGAGGTGGCTGATTGGACAGAGAGGTTGACAATTTGCATACTTCTTTTTTTTTTCATTTCACTCTGTGCCACAGAGTTATACATTTGGTAATTATTTCATGCTTTTGTTTTTAGTTGAAAGTACTTAGCGCCATACGTTTTGACAGAAAAAAAGATCATTTGTACTTCTTTCAGCTTTGTGAAAGGGAGGATGGGATAATAGTTATACAGTGTACCATGGCAGTGATTCCTGTTCAAAACTTTACCAGATTGGAAACTCAATGTTCTTAACAATTCTCTTGGTAAGTAGAAGATGAAGGCATCTGTTTGAAGCACCCAGTGTTAAGTTTGATGCTTCGAAGACCAGCCTAGAATTCATCTTTAGCTGTACTCAACGTTAGTAGATATCATTTACTAATATGAAAAATTGATCTCCAGATTCTTTAGACCATAGGTGATTTGGAAGGATATTCTTATCAAGTGCTAACAACTCTGATCTGGGATTTGCAGTGAAAAGACCAAGGTTAAACAACAGGATCCTACTGAATAGCACAGGGAACTGTATTCAATATCCTGTGATAAACCATAATAGAAAAGAATATGAAAAAGAATATATATATATGCATAACTGAGTCACTTTGCTGTACAGCAGAAATTAACACAACATTGTAAATCAACTATATTTCAGTAAAATAAAAAAAATTTTTTTTTAAATTTCACACAATAATATATGAACAACAGCAAAGAAAAACGACCTAGGTTATAACCTTTCTCGTGCTGTCCTAGAGTCATTTGACTACTGGGAAGAGAAGGTGCTCTCCCAGCTTCTGTCTCCTAATGTATAAGATGGGTGAGAGAGTTGACCACTTGGGTAGGCGATCAATCTTAAAGTGATTATTAAATAATGTAATGGATGTAGAAAGTCTTTGTAATTCAAAATACTTTGAAAATATCAACTTTTTATGACGATTAATCATAGAATTTCACCAAATTTCCTTTTATACAATTAAGTTCAAGGTCAAAGAAGGTGTACAGCCGTCTGGGCTGTACAAACACAGCCCTAAAGACACTGGGATTGGAGGAATAGGAATGGCACATTTAGGGTTGCACAAGGTCAAACTATAAAGTAATCAGCATTTTTCTCTGGTGCTGCTTTCCCTTCTGGTAAAGCCCTCTCTGTACCCTCATCCCCTCTTCACTTCCCTCTCATTCTTAAAAATTAGTTCCTGGGAAAAGATTAGAGACCTTGTCACATCAAAGTGTAATAACTGCTAACAGACTATACAAGCATTTCCCAAGATGGGGGATGATTGCAGGTGTGTTGAAAAGTGGGTTTGTGACGTGGAATTATTTCCAGGGAGGTAGACTTGTACCTCCTGTAGTATTGTACATTGACTAAGGTCTGCTGCAATGGTATTAATTTGTTTACCCCAATAGTGACCAAACTTATTTGAGCTTAGATCCCTTTTTAAAAATCACACCTATTAACATCCAGTGAAGGATGTGAGCTCTAGTCCTAAGGCATCAACCTATGACCTTAGGTTCAAAGGGAAAAGGGCAGGAAATGGTCCTCTTTAGAACCCTTACATATGGATCGTTAGAGGTAATTGCCTCCACTTCCGAAAGGCAGCTCAGCCCTAAAACACATCAAGACGTGAAATGTACTCAAATCTATTTTGGCAGAACCAATGAATGTTTATCTTTCTCTGCTTTATGATGTTATTCTTAGTTTGACTTGTGTCTTGTGTACAGTGCGTTTATTCATTCATTCATGTGTGCATTTAGTAACTACTGGGGCCTATTCTGTGCCAGGTACCATACACACACACACACACACACACACACACACAATGCACATTTTTTCATAACACTTTTTTAAACTTTATTGTTTCTGTGATGGACCATCCTCAGCAGGCCTTCTTAGCCTTCAGCAGAGTATAGAAGAAACAACAATAATCAACATCAGAATAAACCTAAAATTAATTTTCCTCTTTCTTATGGAATCATATAATTTGTTTTCATCCTGAAAACGTGCTGCCCTCATTCAATTGATGAAACCATGTCATCAGAGGTCACAAAGCTATTTATTGGCAGATATAACTAACAGGATTTTGATGTTCCAATACCTCCTCATGACCCCATAGTTATCACCTAAAAAAAAAAAAGCAAACGGTAGTGAAAGAGGAAAATATAGTATTGAGATGGGAGCTGATCCATTAGAAATAATTGATAGTCATGAATTTGATGTGACAGCTGAGATAGAGATATGAAATAATTTAGTTACATCTGTTTATGATTGAAGATAACTAGAAATAATAAATCACATTTTTCTTAACATTACCTTTAATTTCTAATGAACATTCAATAAATAAAAGCTTGGAAACAACTTAGGTGTTCAAAACATATTAAAGACATGTGATGGGCTTAATATCTACAGTCTTTTATCTGTGCTGATCCTAAGCCTGGTCAGGAAGCCGGTTCCCCTGTGAATAAGTAACATAAGGAATGTAACCAGGAAGAAGTCAGGTTTCACCTGGACCAAATTTTACGCAATTAAGTAAAGTATTCCAAGAGATCTTTAGCCAGGTGTAACTTAATCAATTTAAGGCCTTCTCAGGGAGGGCCAGGGTGCTCAGAACGCTGGTAGTGGGCATTCCCGTGATACACCACATTGACAGTAATAGCAAACATACAGTATCTGCTCCGTCAGTGCCAAGAGCAAGAGCAATGCAGGTGTCAAAATAAAAAGATGTATTCGGAGCCAGAGGCTGGTACACATAGACGGGACTGTAGTCACACTTCACATGAATGCCTTAAGTAATAGTGTGGTGGGTTTTTTTTCATCAATTTAGCATATTGGGCTTCCCTGGTGGCGCAGTGGTTAAGGATACACCTGTCAGTGCAGGGGACATGGGTTCGATCCCTAGTCCGGGAAGATCCTACATGCAGTGGAGCAACTAAGCCCAACTACTGAGCCTGCACTCTAGAGCCCGTGGGCCACAACTACTGAACCCGCGCTCCACAACTACTGAAGCCCACGTGCCTAGAGCCCGTGCTCCACAAGAGAACCCACTACAATGAGAAGCCCACACACTGCACCGAAGAGTAGCCCCCGCTCACTGCAACCAGAGAAAAGCCCGCACGCAGCAACGAAGAACCAACTCAGCCAAAAATAAAATAAATAAAATAAAATATTTATTTTTTAAAAAATAAATAAAAGATGGGCAGAGATTTCTATTAAAAAAAACAAGTTTACTGTGTTGGTATTTAGTCACCACTAAACCCCAGTGTAACTCTCAGCAGATTCTCTGCCTCTGTCTGTTTTTAGTACTGTCAAACAAGAGAATCAGGTCCTGCTGCTACATGGCTCAGCTTCAGGTCTGAAAGACAGATGAACGGTCCTCCTTGTAGTAGTGCACAAGAACTTTCTTTGTGCCCTGCTTACTGAGGTCATCTTGTGTTCTTCTCGTTGGGCCAAACAGAGTTCTCAGCCCTTGTCTGCTACATGGCCATAGAGTATGTAAAGGGGATCCAGAGTTCTACAAATCTGGGTTTAGCTAGGCGTCTGTGACCACCTTGGAGAGAAGCCCCTTAGCGATCAAGAGATCATGTTAAAGCTCAAACTCGCAAGAAAGATGACATGATTTTGAATGTCAATTTTTCCACTTAACGAGCTATGTGACTTGGAGCAAGTTACTTAATGTGTCTATGCCTCCAAATTCCTTCTATGTAAAACTGGGATGATAAAACAATAGGGTTGGTGTCAGGACAAAATGAGGATATGTAGTTTTGCTGGGATAGTGTCTGGCACGCCCTAAGTAAATTTGGTGTTAGCTATCTTTTATCACTGGCATCACTTTGTCATGCCAACAGTGACAAGAGCTTGGTCTGACAGATATTGGGACCAGATCCCTTTCCAGTTCTAGAGAGTGTTAAGTTATAATACCATAATAAATGGTTCCTTTTCTTTGTTTTTAACTGTTAACTCTCTGCATATATCACTGAGATGGCTGCATGATAATATGTGAAAACAGCTTAAAATCTCAAACGTTCTATATCTATGATATATCCCAATATCATATGTGTGATACATCTATGATATCATAACAGAGTGAGCCTAATCATACCTATCTTCGCCGTTTCGCTGCCTCATGTTTGCAGTGATAACACACTGATACTTGTAAAATACTTGTAACATAATGGGACACTGTGTAGATCTAAATCACGATAATATTGCTATACAATTATTAGTAGTTATACAATTATTAGTGGTTATTTTTAATTAAAGCAAAGTTTTTTTCCTTCCTTGTAAATTTTTAAGCTGCACAGACTCTTTTTTAATAGGTTGAAATTTAGAGATTTGAAAAATATACTGCAACTAGCTATATTTAAAAACATATTGCCTTTTAATTTGAAGAAAGGAAAGAACAAGGTAGAACTGTCTGGCCATAAAGAACGTCAGGTTTTTCTGTAGCGCTTGCGGTTAATAATAGGTCCAGCTCCCTTTTTTACTGTGTCATGGCCAAGCCTGCTGCAGGCTGAGTGTGCTGACTGAAAGTGCATGGGCTACAGTCTGCCCATCCTGCGTGCTTATGTGCTTCTGATCCATTATAGATCACTCAGATCTCTGCTGCTCCTTTCTGTTGCTTTCTTTTGGGTCTTTTAATTTCTTTTAATTGAGTTACACAATTTGATAGATAGAGATGCAAAGAAGGGAATTAAAATTCTTACAATTTTACTACTTAACATAGAAAAGGAAATTTCGTGGCTGAGAAGGATAAAATTCTTGGCTGTAATTCACTTGTAGAGTTTAGCTTCAGATTTAATATACTCATGAACGGATAATCAAAACTCAACTGATATTCGGAAGGGTAGAAAAGTTTTATGTAGTATTTGTCATGGAGTGTTTGGATATATGCTCAAAATGACTTGTGTTCTAAATATATTACATACTCAAGGAATTTCTTTTGGGAGTTCATATCCATATTCTTTTTCATTTGTTTTTTGTGATGCACTATGGTAGAGTGAAGACAGGTCATTGCTGTTAGTAGAAATAAAATATGAATATCATACACATGAATGGTACATTTTATACATGTCTAGATAATTGTGATTTTTTTCAGACTACTAATAAAAATAGTTTGAGGAGTAAAACTCTTCTTATTGGGAGCTACTTTGTGGCACTTAGAACTATTTATTTCATTCCTATAAAAGCTTCAAGTGATTGAGATGGAAATAAAAGCTTCACAATTGCAACAGACTATACCTCTGAATTTTTTTTCATGTATAATTAAATATCCATCTATTTGTCAATATACTGCAACATTTATGTGTTATCTCTAAACTTATTTCCTGTTTATGTGATAATAATGCAAAGTGGCCTTTAACCATCATTTGGAAATGAAATAGGATCTTTTTCCATTAGTAAATATTCCTTGACTTGGTAATACATACTGAATATATACCAGATGATTAATTTTTATTTCTGTAGTTGGTTTTTGTTTTTCTTTGCACTGTTGGGTTGTGTGTTGCCTTCTTTTTAATACTCCTGAGCATTATTCACTGCCTATAAACCTTATGACAACTTATTCAACTCTGTTACTTGTGTCTGCTTATTAACCTTTTATGCCATTTTACTACCCATTGGAATATTTAAGTTATAAAGTTAAAAAAGACTTTAGGAAGTAGAGTGCCAGGAGGACTGGATGAGAAGTCAGGAGCCCTGGGCTCTGTCCAGCCCCTTGGGTAGGCATCACTGCCCTATAGCCATTCTTTTCTCTTACTGTGACCCATGTCCTTCAAACAATAAGAGTTGAGGTCCAATACAGTTAGTTGCCTGAGTAGTGAGCTGATCCCCCTACAAGTACTTTTCCCCATTAGATGCTGGGAAGCATCAATGCATGTGCCTAGGTTTGTGAACATCAGAGGCACACCATAAACTCTTGGCACTTGAGTGTCTAACTGTCACAGTTTAGAATATTTGTGAAATCTCCCAAGGTGTGAGCTACCAAGTCAGCCTCGCCAGCACTTGGACATCTGAGGCATAATTGTGCTTTGCTATTTTCTACTCATTATGGAGCACACAGTAACTCTCTTTAAGGATCTGAAAGTCTCAATTACAATGTTTCAGTTATTCTCAACTGGTTCTCTTTGGAAATTATTTATTCAGAGGATACTTGCAGATCACAAAGAGGTAGTGGTGTTAATGAATGTTAAAGGTCTACTGCACAGCCCAGTGGCTATCCCCCAACCCCACTCAGTTACACGCCTCATGATACACCATCTATAACCACTTCTCTTTATCCCCTCCAGAGTTCAGCTTCCCACTTTGGGAAGAAAGTAACCAACATATATGGGTTTTACTGTCAACATGCCTTATCACATTTTATTTTCTTAAAAGATAATTATGAGACCCCACAAGAGTATTTCTGTTAAACCGTGGCCAAAGTACAGCCTTGTGTTCATAGCTAAAATATTTTTTCTTTTTTGCCTCTTAAGATCAAGAAATTGTTTTTTAATGGAAAGAACATAGACTTTGATGACTAGTTCGAATCTTTCCTTTACCACTTGGTGAGTTTTTAACATGGAAAAGTGGGTTAACTTTCCTGAGTCACATTTGTCCAGATAATTAAAATAAAAAAAAAATAGCGGCACAACATTAACACAATTATCTGATTTTTTTGCATGCTTAGTAAGTGCCAGGTATTATTCTAGTTGTGTTTATACACTTTATGCCTTTTAATTCTTACAAGGATTTGGCATACCAGGCACTGTCATTCCCTCTTTACAGGCAGGAATCTGAAGACCAGAGAGGGTAAAGTAACAGGTCCAAGGTTGCCTAGCTCATAAATGATGGGACTGGCACTTAGTCCCAGGCCTGTCTGGGCCAGTGCATCTGACCTCTCTGCCGTCCTTCAGCTGTATGAAATAGGAATGATACTATTAATAATGTCCATCTTGTTTGATTTTTATGAGGATTAGAAATAATGTGTATGGAGCTCCTGGCAGAAAAACTATTCCACAAGAGGCCCTGAACAAATGGTAATCATTGTTATTTTTTAAAAATCTCCATAAGTGAAAGTGACATGCCAAGACAGGTAAAAATGAGCACCTCAAAGGGAAAAGGTAGGATATGCATTCTACTCCCTTCATTTTGTTCGTTGGTTTGTGTGTTGGCTTGGTTTTCTTCTTTTCTAGTAGACAGAGGTTCTGTTTCAAAGAATATGTCACATTGTTTCTTTGATGATGGAACAAATGATAATCAGAACATTGGTTGGAACAGCTAATGTGCCATAGTAATACATCTCAAATTACAACAAAAATTAAATCTGTAAAATGAGAACTTTTAGAGTTTTTATTCATTCAGGGTTTACTGTTATCTAGAGAGTTTTGTTAAACTCAGAATTTCTGTATTTGTGATTTTGTTTTAAATTCAGGACTGTAGGAGGAAAGATAATGGTGCTAACTTTGAATATTAACTAGCTATTAGTTTTCCATGAAGCTTTTTTTTAAAAAATTATTTATTTATTTATTTTTGGCTGCGTTGGGTCTTCGTTGCTGCACCCGGGCTTTCTCTAGTTGCACAGCGAGCGGGGGCTGCTCTCCGTTGTGGTGCGCGGGCTTCTTGTTGCGGTGGCTTCTCTTCTTGTGGAGCATGGGCTCTAGGCACGCAAGCTTCAGTCCTTGTGGCACGCGGGCTCAGTAGTTATGGCGTGCAGGCTCTAGAGCGCCGGCTCAGTAGTTGTGATGCACGGGCTTCGTTGCTCCGCGGCATGTGGGATCTTCCCGGACCAGGGATCGAACCCGTGTCCCCAGCATTGGCAGGCGGATTCTTAACCACTGGGCCACCAGGGAAGCCCTTCCATGAAGCTTTTATTAAACAAATAGTTCACTTAAAGGGCTGTAGCCTTTGAGCTTGAGCCAAGTTTCCCCATTTCCAATTTTGCAACAAAAATTTCACACTTCTTTAGTTACTCTCGTGGCAGGAACTGGAATGCCAGAGGTCACCTTGATCTCAGATACCTTATCAGAAAAAAACTAAGTGTAGATTTTTGTTTCCCTTTAGTCTTTCCTCTTGTTTCCTTGACAGAGTCACTTCAATACACTACAATACAAGCTGCAGTTTGGGATTCGTATTTCATTTTCCATTGGACTGATTTTCTTGTGTTAGTCATTTGAAGATATCTGGGGTGTTTGTTATTGTTCTGTTAAATTAAAAGCTATTTTCTTTAACAAATGTGTAAGTCATCTTTCTGTTTACCTAGGGTATGATAATTAAAATTAAGTGGATGTGAGCTTTTCTTGTTGAATTTAGTATGTCTATTAAATACCTTCCTGCAACCCGTACTTTCAAGTCCTTTGAGAGACTGGGAAAATAGTTGACTGAAATAAAATAATGAGGCAGCTTACTGGTCATCCAGGTTACTAAAAATTAAAGCATTAAGGATAAACTGAAGTGATCACTCTGTTTTCACAAATATCATCCTATACTTCCACCAAGATTTTTAAAGAAAGTGTAACCATTAAGTAGTAGAAAATAAAGAGTAATTGATAGTTGCCTATCTTGAGCAGTTGCTTTGACCATTCCGTTATTGAATTTTCTTATAACTAAAATGTGGGGGACAGGTTTAAGCTAAATCTTTGATTCCTTCTACTTTAAAAAGTATAATAGTTCTATGTGATATTTATTTATATCAACGAATATATAGAGCACTTACCTTAAAAATAACTTCCGAATGAGAAAGATGAAGTATATGAATTAAGAGGGAATAACGTTGTACTTGATCAGTTATAATATGAAGAAAATTTATAAAATATACAGAAATTGCCTTTTTTAAGAAGCTATAAACAGTGTTCGATTTGTTAACAAAGGCTTGCACCTTATCTAGAGAATCTTAATTTGGCTACACCAGAAAAACAGAAATTGTGTGGTATGATGTAGCCTCAAAACTTTTTTAACCCCATAGATACTCTTTTTCATGCAGGCAGTATTTCTGAATTTGGGATAAGTGTGCTTATTCTCAGATCTTTGTGCTTGACCGTAATTTACAGTCCAAGTAGCCTCCTTATACTAGCAAAATTACCAAAGATTTGTCTTTACCTCCCAAAAGAGGTATCAAATAATTCTGCCCAGATCTGGGAAAAAGATGAATCTGGTTAGGTGCCATCACATGGCATGTATTCGATGTACGTATATAATAATTTAATAATTATACTACATGTTTAAGGGTAATGTAGTAGAATATGTAATTAAAATTATATATTATCCTAAAAGAATTTATTTTGATTGTTTTAAAATAGAAGGTGATTTAATAATGTGGGAGAGTTTATTTTCAGTTTTAGAGTAAATATATTGATTTCTAAAATTTGGGAGTAATGCATAGTATACTTAGCTTGTGTTAATACTGACTGACCGGGAACCTGTCAGACTAATAGTCTGTAGGTATATTATAGTTGTTTGTGCTCATTCTGTCATTAGAATGAGATGATCTAATTTTCAATTTCCCCTTTCCCTAGAAGGTAATGTTTTTTTCATCTTTTAGCCTCATCTCAAGACCTCTAATACATTTAGTAGTATTTTCCAAACTGTTGGTCAGTTGTATAATTCTCAAGGAAATACTGGGTTTTGCTTGATAAAGTTAGAGTATTGATTTGCTTTGGGGTTCCTGGCTTACGTTTTATTCTTTATCCCTAAAAGATACGTGAAAAAGTTTTCCCCTTATCGTAAGCCCTGTAGAAATAGAAGCAAGGAGCTGTTTACACATTTACAATATGACTAAAATTTAAAAATCAAATGAAATCTAGCCCAGGAAAAATATAGGGCTTAGATTCTTTCATGACTTAGGAAGAATCCTTGTTTTGTAAAGTGTGCAAGGGTTTTTCTGGTTTATTTCTGTTTTGTTCAGTCTCCAGGACCTCCCAATTTCAAGGGCACTCTGGGGCATACGTAGCATTTATTTGATGTATGCATGTGTATGCATATTCTCCCACATCTGTCTCTGTGGCCCTATCCTTTGTGAAATCCTAGACCTTGTATTAGCGCCTAGTTCGTGATTCTTGGTGTTCTGAGAACAATTATATAATTTTTCTCAGGGTGTTTATTCCATGTGCGCTGTGAAAAAAAAAAAATGGGAGTTATTTTTTGGTAACCCTGCAGTTGCCTTTTTATTGGTGGATTTCTTTTTTCTTTTCCTGTGACCTGTGAATATCACCAGAGGTTCACTGCCAGTTTTGTGAGCCGCCCGCTTCAAATTGGAGGCAGGAAGGTATCCATTTTCATCAAGAGGATGACAGCGTTTCAGTCTCTCCGACCATCTGGAGAGAGGAACTTTTGGAGCAAAAGGGAACGGGGATTAAAAAAAAAATTATATTTAGCAGAAAAGGCAAGGGGGAAACCCAGTGAAAGTTAAACTATACCTTATGAATTTATGCTTTTCTGCTGTGCTGTCTTCTTTAAAGCAAACATAAACAAGAAAATACACAAGCTATTTTTATAAAGGACCGGTTCCCCAAGTGTCCTGAGTATTAATAAACGAATGTAAATAAATTAGGATTTTGGCAGTTTTTAAGTTTATTGAACATACAAAGATAATAAGAGCTATAAATGAGGGTTTTCCTCCCCCTTCCTGTATACACACTGATTGTCGGGGGTCTGTGTAGATCTGGGCTTTTAATGGCCCTTTTCATGCATCTCTACAAAAAGCTAACACTATGGGAATTTAATATTCCAAGATCTGTGTGTCACTTTCTGAGATCTGGAGAGTGCATTCATTTTGTCTGTCTTTTTTGTCTCTCTGTCTCTCTTTCAATTTTAATTGAAAGGTGGACAAAACGGGAGAAGCTTGAGGCAGGTGTTTCTCTTTTTATCTTTTACATGCTCATGGGCCATTTGTGTTAAAAAAAAAAAAAAAAAAGAATGCTTAGGCTCCCAGGACAACCCTATGGGTATTATATAATATATTTACAAGCAGACCTAGTTCTCAATATTCTTGACCGTAACTGGAAAATATCACACCTGGTTTTCCATTCACACAAACCTACTGGGCCTTTTTTTGATTTTCTGTGTTCGGAAAGGGGCAGTGTTTCCAGGGTTTGGTCGGATCTAGGATGGACATGGTAGAAATTTTGCTTTTTGTGCCTGCTTCTTGTAAAGTCATGGACCTTGAGATGCTTTGGTCCAGGCAGCAAGCAAAACTAAACCGGCTCTTGTTCCCCAGGTTTATGCTCCGTCAGCCAGCACTGCCGACTACAATAGGGACTCGCCAGGCTACCCTTCCTCCAAACCAGCAGCCAGCACTTTCCCTAGCTCCTTCTTCATGCAAGGTAAGACACCACCTCTTCCGAGGGGAAATCCACGGGTCTTCTCATGTCATATGTGGGACAGAAGAGTGCTGATCTGTTACTCAAGAAATGGAATAGGAGGCAAGTGTAGAACACTGAAGGTCATGCTCTGTTTTAGGAATTGAATTCATTTAAAATAAATTAATTAAAACTTCACTAAGACTTATTTTTTAAGTGAAAGCCACTTGAGAGATCATGAGTTAAGATTAGACTGGTTTGCTTACTTAGAACAGATTCTTCTTGGGGAATGGTCTTCCACGACTGATCATTTCTGTGTCTTCACTTCCCGAGAAGAGTATGTTTATATGTTTAGAAGAGTGTGTATTTTAAGCATCCCGGATTTAGCCTCCTAGGAACAAATTACCCTCATATATACCTTTATATAAAAATGTTGGACACTTACAATCACTTTTCGGCCTTTTGGCTAAGATCAAGTTTAGTATCTATTCTTATCAGTAAAAACGTTGGCCACTTATTAACTTATAGGTAAGAACAAGTGTCCCATTTGAAGATGAAGTGACCTACCTAAAGTCAGGAATATTATTTCATTACACAGCAAAAGCTCTATTCCAACATACTGACGGATTGAGGGCCCAAGACCCAGCTTTTTTCCCAGAAAAATATAGAAAATTACAGGTTCGTGGTAGATAAAGTATATTTAATCCATTTAATTGTCCAGTGTATTTAATTCAGTGCACATGGATGTGCGTTCCCCGAGCTTATAATCTCACCCCTGGTAATACAGCTCTTTCTGCTGCTTAGAAAAGACCAAGATGGTTGAAATGACAGCAGCTGCTTATGAGAGGAGACCGTCCAGAGGATGCAGCTAAGGCTCCATTCCCTATACCCCTGGGACACTTACTGTCAAAATGTGATGATCTTGTTTCCAGGTTAATACTCTGAAATTCAGATGTGGGATTCACCAAGAACCCCTGTATGCAAACTTCACTCTTTTTGCATTGGCAAAGTGCCATGGGATTTCCTTCTTCGTGCTCCTCCCGGAAGGACCATGCCATGGGAAGGGGAGCCACTTGGGGCAGCAAGTCCCAGGGAGGTGACTTGGCATCTCCCTTAGATTACAGTGGACATACCCAAACTCATTCTGTTTCAAAGGGGTTTGTTTCCTTTCGCTTCAGAGTGTTAGCTCTTTTGAGTTGTTAGTTCACATGTGAAATTCCATGGAAAATCTATAAAATTGAATCGAATGGGTCCCTCGGGAATAGAGAGAATTGGTTCCACACGTAATGGAGCTCCTGTTGACCAGGGTCTTTTATCTTTGTGACCTGTCCTCGATGTCCCTTTCTCTCCAGGGGAACAGCAGGTATGTCACTTGGGTGTGTTCTGTGCCATGACAAAAGGTGTATCCCCTTCAGCTATAGGTAGCAGCCACTTGGGCACCAGCGCCTCTCTTTTATGACCAGTCAGAGAGAGTGTGCTACCACTACCGGTGCTTATAGAGATTGCCAGCTCAAGGACTCATCACTCAAAGCTGAATTTCATTGAGAAAATTGACAGAAGGATAGATTTCTTCTGTCTGCCTTCAGGAAGGTCACTTGTTTAAACCGTGCACACTGCAAGGAAAGAGCAGGTTGAGTAAAGCAGTAGGCTATTCTCCGTAGCAGACCACGCAAAACAAACTACGGGGAACGAATTTGCTTTTCTGCATATGAATACCCAAGAAGCAAAAAAAAAATGTTTTTTGAGTTGACATTTATGATGAGCACAATTAATTTGCACACATCTAATTCTATTCTTTCAAACCCACATTATGCCAAGATCATGGGATGTGATAAATATTAATTTACTGTGAAAAGCATAATTTATGTAAAATGTGTATTTTTGTAAGTCTGCATTGAGTAGAGTGTCTGTGTTAACAAATCCTAAATGTATTTCCTTGTAGGGCATCATGTCAGAATGTTTCAGGAGACTCTTTTTCAATGATAGAGATTCTCAATTTATTTGCCATGCATGTCATCTCTTTGAAATGTCAGTGGTCTTAAACTTCATGTTTGAATTTAAGATGGCATCTGAACGTCCACAATCTCAGAGCTAAATCTGAAGTACATGAATAAGAACTTTTTTAAAAGTCCTATGTTTTTACGTTATGATCACAGAAACAGTACGTCGTGATCCCATTTCACATCAATGTCCTTCAGTAAGGGTCCACAGTGCCCTGAGAATTCAGGTCTTGAAGAAAATACAGTTTAGATGAAAGATATTCAGAGACTGTCAAGAGTATATTTTTTTTTTAGTAGCTTATTTTAAACCCACTATTGTGTGACCTCTTATTTTTAACTTTAGCTTCCACCTTCTAGTTAAAACTCTTTAGTTGTCAAAATCACAGACATGATTTTGCTTTCATAGTTCTTAAGACATCTCTGGATTATTCCTTCCTGCCCTGAAACCATTCCAGTTTTCTGAATTCTAACTTCTGGGGTGAAAAACTCAGGGAAAAAAAGGCTTTATGAAATATAGTGTCAGATTTAACTTGCCTATACTGCCTACATTTTCAAAAGGCCTTTATTAAATAACGTGTAAGGTGAAAATACTCTTATTTTCAAGGGAGCAATGCCTGCCATACAATTAACACCTAGCTGATGGCCTTGTATATATCTGACATTTAATAATTTTTGTTAAACTACTGAAGGAAAGAAAACTTGAACTGAGCAGTAACATAGATGCTCTGCTCCCTTAATTTGAGAAACCCAGACCAAACAATAGCAATCTAGTAGTAACTTCGAGGCCAGTAGGTCCAGAGAGTAAAAAAAAATCTGTAGGAATATTTTTAATATGGTGTTAATAAAAGATTAACTTGGTATTAAAAGATATTTCATATAATTTCCATATAATTTTAAACCTCTTTTTAACTCACAGTTTTATAAAATCCAGAGGCTCTCAAAATTGTCCTTACGGTAATATCTACCTTACGACATGTGTGTACCCTTTCAATTGCTACTGAAGGCTTACGATAGCTATTTAACTATATACCAAAATACAAACATTTAAAAGGAAGTCAAAAACTCAGAACTATATACATGAGGTTCCTCTTCCCTACATACCAGAATGTAATTCCAGCTTTAATTCCATCTACTCTGTGTGTCACAAAAATGAAATCCAATCTGAAATCAGAGATTTTTTTTTTCATTATTACTTATTTCTTTATATGCTCTCAAAACTTGTAAGCTTGCCAACCCTGTAATATCTCAAGTGTTTTATTTTCACCCCAAAATTTAGGAACAGTTTAATTTTTTAGTTGGTTTTCATAGAAAAAAAAAAAAGGGAGACCTCTAAGAAATGTTTTCTTTAGCATTAGCTACCTTGCTGTCTTGACATAGTTCTATGTAGAAATATGTTCTGTTCTTTTACAGTTAAATTTTTACTAAGAACCCTTTAACTCTGTTAAATATTTATATTTGTTTGGCAATATAGAGCCACTTGGGAAAAAATAATGAGACTGTCTTCTGATATAATCAGCTCACCAACACAAAGATGAATATACAACAGGCAGTCATTTTCCAGGATATGAAAACACCCTACTCTATAAGGCAAGGCTGAGTGCCTCAGAAAAGTCATGATTTTCTTTGTCCTTTACAGATGGCCATCACAGCAGTGACCCTTGGAGCTCCTCCAGTGGGATGAATCAGCCTGGCTATGGAGGAATGTTGGGCAATTCTTCTCATATTCCACAGTCTAGCAGCTACTGCAGCCTGCATCCACATGAACGTTTGGTAAGGCAGACTCACTTGGTAATGGGGACAACACAACTAGTTTATTAAATTTCACCCTGTCTTTGCATGCACGTACACATGGACTCTATTGATGAATGTAAAACTGGCACGTACCCGTTATTCTTACAGTTGTATTGTTTCTGCAGTCAAAGACATAAACTCAATCAGACCACCTTCATAAGCCATATTCTCTTTGTCGCTGTCCTTCTGTTTATTGCGTTTTGTTCTGTGCTTTCTTTATCACAGTGTCATCGTCCCTTGGTACATAAATACATATTGTATTTGAGTTGCAGAATTTTAGCTGTGGCGGCTCCTTGGGTTTTTTTTTTTTGGTTTTTTTTGGTTTTTGGTTTGGGGTGGGGTTTTTTGCTATCTGTAGTACTGAAGGATATACTGCAGGGGGCAGAGTGATAGCCAGTGGACTTTGAAAGTAGGTGATAACACATCTCCCACGGGCATTTCCATTTCCCCTTGACCGGCTTCTGTAGCTGGTGACAGCTTTGAACTCTTGTACCACACCTGAAGGAAAGCGTTCATGTTTCCTATACACTCCCATCAGTAACAGCAACCATGGGGCTTCTGTTTGGATCAGATTCCCAATTTTCAGTATTTTAGCTATACTTCCATACCCTCCAATACTATACTCATCCATCCTAGTACGTGTCTTTATTCTGGAGGAAGTAACGCATCAGATGTTTTTCTAACCTCAAAAACTACCACAGCCCAGAACCCACTGATGAACTTAAGTCTATCACTAAATGGAGGAAAGAGTACTTCTAGATCATGAAGGTTTGGGATGCAGATAATATGGGACCAAGTATCTTGCGCAGTGAAATGGCTTTAAAAAAGGTATGAACCTCTAATCTTCAAAATACAAAAGAGTATGAAAAATCCAGTTAGTGGGACTTATATTACTACTCTCCATCTTGCAATGTGCTCCTTTTTCTTCTAATACCCAGATTTATGTTTCTTTCTCTGTTCTAATATAGGAGATAGTACTTTCTGAATTTCTGTGGTCTTTATTCTCTTTTGCTCGGTCACCAGAGATATTGAAAAGGTGACATATCCTATTCTGATGACTGAAAACATCCCAGAGGTTAAGATTTCCGATATCCTTTCAAGTATCAATTTAGTTAGTCCTAGTGACAGAGACACTGGGAGGTCAGTTAGCTTATCCTCAAATGAGAGATAAATGATGGAGATGGAATTGACCTTTTTAAAATCATCTCTCAAGTTTGAATGTGGAAATCAGAAACTATCTTAAATTTCAGCACATTTTCAATAAATAGCAGATGATTTACTTTCAAATTTCTTCTTCTCCCACCTCCTACTTAGAGTCATTAGCATGAAAGCTTAAAGAAATAGCACTTATTATTATACTAGAATTTCTTCTTGGCTAACATTTTTATTTCGCCATCATCATTTTGCACTTCTCTAAAGAACCCATGATCAAAATTGTATGTGTCCTATAGGCAAGGAAAGTTTTGATTACAAATAAAAGACTTCGGCACTGTACTATATGTTGCAATTTCATTTGACATTTACTTTTCTTCGCTCCTGTATTTCTTTCTTCCTTTATCATGCTCTAGAACTTCGACTTAGGTGGTTTGATTTTTATCCCAATCGAGTTCACTGCATGGGGGAAGCATGTTGAAAATGCGCTCAAATGCACAGAAAATGTAATTTTAACAAGGAAACCAGCTACACCCTTTTAGAAAAGTTTGCTGAACCAAAACAATATTATCAACCAGGAGGAAAGATCATTTTGAAGGAGTAACCCAATAGGTTGTATCAGGTGCTATATTTGTAATGTCATTTATCCATCTCAAAACAGTTTTCATTCTTAACATGATCATTTAGCAGATCTTAGAGATGAGGGGTTTTGTTTTTGAGAAGGGCAAATGAATTAGGTCTCTGGTAATGTAGCCTGATGAATTTTCTCACTGATAGGGAAACTATTGAATGATTATATCTAGTAATCATTGTGATTTCAGTAACTATTCAAAATTCTCTTGCTGAAGTGACTTCTAAAAATCTGAGAGTGATTGAGAATCATTTGAGTATACAGTAGGTGCTTAGTTACCTTTCATTTAAAAGTAATGGTAGTTCCTTAAAATTTTCATCTGGAGGGCTTCCCTGGTGGCGCAGTGGTTGAGAGTCCGCCTGCCGATGCAGGGGACACGGGTTCGTGCCCTGCTCCGGGAGGATCCCACGTGCCGTGGAGCGGCTGGGCCCGTGGGCCATGGCCGCTGGGCCTGCGCATCTGGAGCCTGTGTTCCGCAACGGGAGAGGCCACAACAGTAAGAGGCCCGCCTACCGCAAAAAAAAAAAAAAAAAAAATTTCATCTGGAGCTTTTGCCCAATTCTATACTGAACAAAGGAATAGTTTGAGAAAAAGAAGAAAGCTTTCCTTGGATTACTTTGGGTGTAATTTGGCCAAATTAGTATGTCTCTGAAGGTAGCACATTTTAGAAACATTATTGCCTTTATCACTTTATACTGTGTTATAATAGAACATGTAATCACAAAGCTTAAAATCCACATATATCAGTAGCAACTGTCAAGTCACCCATTTTGATTCTTTAAATCCCCTGAACAGTTTCAGCCCCTACAACAATCCCACAGCTAATCACTGCTATGTCACAGATACACATGCAAAATCACTCAGAAGAATGGAGTTTGTGGTTAAGCTTTGGGATGAGCTGTTGTAGAAGGCTTAAGTTTGGAATGACTTGGCAGAGTTCTTTTCAAAAATAGGATAGAATCCCTGCACTCTGGCATGGGTTAGGCATGGTCTTTGTACCACACAGGGAAATAGTCCTGGGAGTCTGGAATTTTAATATAAAGGAAGTGCTGTTGTCTTTCATTGTTTGTAACATAAAGTCTTACTCCAGTGACTCTCACTGGGAGCGATTTTGCCCTACAGGGAATGTTTGGTGATCTCTGGAGACATTTTGGGATGTTACAACTCAGAGGGGCGTGGTGCATATAGGTGCTGCCGGAATCTAGTGTACAGAGACCAGGGATTCGGGAAACATACTACAGTGCGTGGGAGGAACCCCCCTACACCCACACCCAACCCCTGCCAAGCAAAGAATGGTCAGGCACAAAAGATCAACAGTGCCAAGATTGTGCAACCCTGCTCTAGCCCAAAGTTTGACTACTTTATTCTTAGTATGTGCTAACAACTATATTTTCTTCTTTGTGAATTATCGACCCATAGGTTGATAAAAACATCACTCACGGAAACATTTTCAACACTTACTCTGTTAGTAGACTCCACATACACTATAATTGGGTATCATAAGTAAAAATAAATAAACAAATAGTGGGCATGTAAAACCATAACACTTTGTCATACTTCCCCTTTCCTTTGCTTTGTGGCAAGCAGGGTAGACAGTATTAATAGCTGAAGTAAGAAAGACTAAGGGGAGTGCTTATAGTTGATCCCTAAATACTCTTAAAGAGACATTATTCACATATCACTAATATTTTCTGTGGTGTTTTTATTACGTCTTTGAGTGACAGTAGTTGTCAAAATCCTTTTCTTTGTAAAATAGTCTAGTTATAAATCTCATTAACTTCTTTCAGCATCTGATTTTCTGTGAGTCTCTAAAAATTACTGATTTACATGGATTGCATTGGTTTCCCCATTAAAATCTGTGGGGAAGAACTTTTCTCTTTATTCTCTGAACTCAGTAGTAACCCTTTGTCAAATCCTGAATTACTGCCCATTTTACACCAAGTTGAAAGGGTCTAAAAGTTCTCACTGATGCAGTAATCTTTTTCCTGTCTCATCCTGTCATTATTGTAGTTATTTAACTATTTTTCAAAATGCTTTTTCCTCTGTTTTGATTTTTGCAAGCTTGGGACTGATTTATAAGGTTTCTCTATGCTTCAGAAACTCAGCATGGAATAGGACTGGGTAGAAATGAAATCAAACCATCTTTTTTACTTTTCTTTTTCCATAGTCTGTTTCTTTTTTCTACATTATTATAGTCTTTAGCTCTCAAGCAGAAATAGCTCTTCTAAGTTTGGTCTTCCATGGCTTATCCAGTTTTTTAGGTCAGTCGTACTATGGAATGGGCCCACTCTATCATTCTTTGGAGAAAATTTCGTGGACTACTTGGGGTATTCTGTAAGTGCCAAGTAGAAATGAGTTTAACAGGTGGCCTAAGGAATTTTTGGTCAAGCAAAGATGTCCATGAAATTTTAAAGTTTGAAAGGCATTCTTGGGAACTTGGAATGGTTTAAGGGCATCATCCCAACTTTCTCACTGAAGTTGTCCTTTCCGTTGGACTGTTTGGAGTGTGCAGAGGTAATATTTCCAAAGGCATCTGCCACGTCATTGGCAAACTGACTCCAAAATGTAGATTCATTTTCTAAACTGTTTAGTTGTCTCTCAGATAAGTAGCATTTCAGTCCACTATTTATTAAACACGAGCTGGTAACCTGTTGTTCTTTGTTCTTTGTTCATAGGATGAGTGTGTTTAGCACTCAGCCACAAGTTGTGGGATGCGGAGCTATGAGCTCTATCCCTCCCCTTGAAGAGTTTACAGTTTCGGTGGAAATGCTCTTGAAAGAGAAAGCATGGAAAAGCAACATTTAATTAAGTGTTTAATGGCGCAGTGCAGAATGTAAACGCATTAGGGATTCAAAGAGACGAGATTATGAAAGAGTTGGAAGTAGTAAGGGACCCTCAAGGAAGAGATAGAACCCAAGATGGGCCTCACGAAATAACTAGGGGATCCCAAGACACAGTGTGTCCACGCTTTAATCAACCCTCATCACTTTCTGCATCATATTCAATCTCTTAATTTCAGCAGAATCTCCAATAATGATATAATAAAGATGCATAGCCCATTAATATACTACATATAAAGAAAAAGTATTATATTTTAACTTAAATATTTTTCCTTTACATGTCTGTAATCCATTCAAATGCCCCTGAGAATAACTTTTTAAGCTACTTTCTTGTCATGAGAAAGAAAATAGCTCCATTTTTGTAAATAACCGTGGTTTTGTAAATAACCATGTTTCTGTTAGTGATCTGCTGATTGTACAGCACTTGTAGGCACTGTGAGATGCCCCAAGAAAAGCAGCTTATTTGGACAACTAGTATGATAGTCGAACCCAAAACTACGCTTTAAAGTAAATGATTCTGTAAAAGACGACGTTCTTTTTTCATAGTCAACTCTGTGGCGTATTGCTCAGGGAGAGGACCTATAAAGAAAGAGGTAAAGTAAGTCATTCTCCGTTCGTTTGTGCCAGTGTAATTCAACACAGTCATTGATGTCAGGCTTTATGTGTTAATGCTTTAGAGAGATATTGAATCATTACTGCTTTTTAAATTTTTCATTTACCATTTTGTTCTTGCTGGCGTTCAGAAAGATGATCCAGTTTGTCAGGAAGAAGGTTTGAGACTGGTTATTCTTGGTCAGTTTGTATTCAGAAGGTCAGGATGAAGTGTAATGTAAACCCTGTGGGTCATGGTGGTGTTTTATTCATTATATTATGGAATCTTTCTTACTTGATCAATAAGCCATACAGAAAAATAATAGTGGTGGTGGCCTCTTATGTTGCTGAAGTCCTAGACATGCCTTTAAGCAGTAATTTTTATATTTAGAGATCGTGATCATTTCTCAAGGTCCAGCATTGCCATTATATTCCCCTAGATTTGATGCAAACCCAAACCAACTATGTCTTTGTATTTTATTATTTGAAAAATGAAAGCTGTCAGAGCTAAGCAAGATGTATTCTTGGATATTTTGAAATTCCGAGGACTGTCTCCATTGCAAAGCGAAGAGTTCTGAAAGAAGTGTTGGAAAACTAATCCACCAGATGTTTTGTGATTAAATATGGCCTCCTTTTTCTGCTTCTTGCCACAGAGCTATCCATCACACTCCTCAGCAGACATCAATTCCAGTCTTCCTCCGATGTCCACTTTCCACCGTAGTGGTACAAACCATTACAGCACCTCGTCTTGTACACCTCCTGCCAACGGAACAGACAGTATAATGGGTGAGTCTTGGAAACGCCAGTTCTGTTGCCGACAACCAGTGTCAGGGTTTAATAATCAAGGACCTCTCCCCACCCCATCACTGAACAGTAGTCAAGCAATGGATTTTTATCACATAACCAAAATGAACAGACAGATGAACCAAACACAAGTTGTCATTGGCTTGACTGTAATCATTTTTTTTGTCCCAAGAAAATGAAATTTGGCCACTTTCTCCATTGTGAGTGATTAGATCGAATAAAGGTTTAAATAGACCAAAACTACCTTGCTTCTCACAGTCTCAAACAGCTAACAAAGTGAACGTTAGTAAGACGAACCATTGAAGATTAGTAAGATAGAAGGCATAATAGCTCTAAATAGGAGTTATTTATCACTTCTCAAGTTCCAGTCACTGTGCAAAGCTTTTAACCGTAACACAGCGCTGTCTTCTGAAAACTAGCTCATGTGACATTTATAGATTGTTATTAATAACTAGATAGCTTCACCTTATGGAGACTGTGGCATCGTTGAGTCCTCCAGAGGGGACGAAGTGTTTGCTGACTTATGGGAGAGGAGATGCCTGGGCATCAGTGGGCCAGGAGTTAGTTGCTGCTTTTTCACAGCAAATTCACCGATAAGTTACGACCCAAGCAGAGTGCCTCTATCGAATGAGCTGAGCCATCATCTTCTCAATTTTCGTGATGCCCATTATGGTCCTCTCCCAAGGATGGATGGTTAGCCCACCAACACTCTTCTCTTGAGGGAAGAGCCAGGCAGGGCATGCAGCTGCCCCTGGAGGAAGAGTCCGGGTTAGCGGTGAGGCAGCCACCAGCTTCTGACTCTACCTTTGACAACCCTGTCATTCAGATGAGCGGCACAGTCTGACGCTTCAGGGTCTTATTAAAACCTCAGACTTCCGTGGGTCGCCACCTCCTCTGGCTGTAGCTCAAACCCACCCCTAGCTCGGCCTTATGATCACTTCTAGTGGGTCCAGTTCGTGACGAGAACACTAACTGTACATTTTATAGAGAAGAATGTATGACAGAAGAATACTGCTGTTTAGTCTCCTCAGCTCTTCGCAGTTTTTTTTTGTTTTTTTTTGTTTTTTCATTTTCTTTAGATAGTCTCTGGAACTTCGGGAAGTGGCATGAATCACTTATGAGGGGGAGAGTTTTTGATGAACGAGAAGAGATGTGTTTTGAAATGTTGCAAATAGAATTCTGCCTAAATAATACACTCCCTGCTTACTCAGTAATATACTTCACACTTGAGATGAGCCAGCTAGCAGCCCTTCCCTTCGCCGCCATGTCGCACTAAGCGGCGAATTTAGGGAAGAGTTTCCATTTTTGTAACTTTCATAACAAAGCCTCTACCAATGCGTTGCATCAGTTTGACCTTGGAGAGCTACGGGCAGAGGTCGAGTGGGGAAGTTTTGTTAGCTATCAATGCAGTTTTGGCAGATCCGAAAAACAAGAAGAAAGAAAGAAGTGCAGAACTGAAAGAGTGAGAAAAGCATATTTCACTTCAATGTGGTTTGACAAATGGAAAACCCCTTTCTGCAGTCATGAGGTCTAGTTATAAAGAAGGATGACCGGTCATTCATCCTCTTACAAGGCACATTTCCTGTCTACTTATGGTTTGAGTAATTTTCTTTTTTTAGGAAGGTACAAAGGTAGAGCAAAAGCTTGAGTTGAGGAAAGTAGACCTAGGCACCATTTGAAAAGAAGTTTATATTGACTGATTTGCCAGACAGTCTTTTTTTTTTTTGGCTGCATCGGGTCTTCGTTGCTGCACGCAGGCTTTCTCTAGTTGCGGTGAGCCAGGGCTACTCTTCGTTGTGGTGCGCGGGCTTCTCGTTGCAGTGGCTTCTCTTGTTGCAGAGCACGAGCTCCAGGCATGCAGACTTCAGTAGTTGTGGCACACGGGCTCAGTAGTTGTGGCTCGTGGACTCTAGAGCGCAGGCTTAGTAGTTGTGGCGCATGGGCTTAGTCGCTCTGTGGCATGTGGGATCTTCCCGGACCAGGGCTCAAACCCATGTCCCCTGCATTAGCAGGTGGATTCTAAACCACTGCGCCACGAGGGAAGTCAGGTCTTGGGGAGAAAGAGATATTATGAGATGGTGTGATTATCCTCCACGAGCTGTGGTCAGCAGAGCCACGACAAGTCTCAGTGGGAATGGAATTTGCTTTATTTAAGCTGATTGGCTCATTACTGGCTTGTAGATGAACAGGAATATCTACTCTCCTTCATTTGGTCTGGGCGGTTAGGGCAATAATAGGTGACTTCTACATACTAATGGGCTCAGCTACATCTTAAAGATGGACTTAACTTTTTATCCAGACCAAAGGGCCCTGTTTAAGTGGAGCGGGGTCTAGACAATAATAAAGGAGCTATAATTTTCAAAGGGAAAAGTGTGCGATTTGGGAACCCAGAAAATGCTTTTTAGGAACAACTTTATTGCATAAATTACTCCATCATCATGGGTGTACTTGTCAAAATCACTAGCAGCATGTGAGAAAGCTTCAGAATCATTTCGGGACATAAGTAGACATGGTAATTCAGCTTTCTGGAGGAACAGATCTTTATTAATTTGCATACATACAATTATTACTTTAGGGTTACTTTAGGGGAGAACATTCTAGAGTGTTCATCCCTAAAATAATACATCCTCAAATTCCTTAAGTTAAAATACAGAGGAGAATTTAAGTATGATAGTAAACCTTAATATTGCACGGGGTCCGAGTCGCTCCTGGTTCTTTGCACTTTATTATTTTTTTCTTTGCACTTTAATTCTCCTAGGCTTTAGTTCGATTTTCACAGTGTGGTAGAAGCCAGGGATGGCAGTATGTCTGTGTAACAAGAAGAGAAGATTTCTCTTCTGATGTTAGTGATACTTCCCTAACAAACAGTATGGATTAATAGGATACATCTGTAGACTTTTGAAAATATTTGGCATATACTCACTCATTCTGAAATGCAGGAAATAAAGAAATATTACATTGCCTGTATCTCAAAGAACAAACAGAACTAATTAAATAATTGGTAAATAGGGAACACATAGCCTGACACATGTTTGAGATTACACACATGATTCTGTAGAAAATGACTGTAAGCAATACTAATGCCGTAAGAATGGGGTTCAAGCACTAACACATGGAAATCACATTTTTCAAGTTTTCTTGGTGAAAAGTTGCAAGGCAATGCAGTCTTTTCATAAATGGCGTTGATGTCTTAGGAAGTGGCTTTTTCAGTTCAGAGGAAGATCATTGCTCCATCTCTCAGTTTCATGTTATACCGTGTCTTCCTGGCAGTCAATGATTGTCCTCAACCAGTGACAGGACAACAAAATGCATGTGGAGTGAGATGTAAACTCCAGAAGCATCAGAGGGTAACCTCTCTGGAAACATGCTCCTTTGCCTCCGGCTCTGTCCTCTGCATCTGAAAGATGGAAGATGCTCACTGAGGTTCAGGATGGCTGTGTTTGACTTGGAGGGATAGCCGTTGTTTCTTGTTTTGTTTTCTTTTGCCCTTTAATGCCCAATATCATTTTTTGAGAAATGCTTGGAAGGACAAAGCTGACTCAGATTTTATTAACGACAGGATTTTTTTTTTTCTTTTTGCGGTACGGGGGCCTCTCACTGTTGTGGCCTCTCCCGCTGTGGAGCACAGGCTCCGGATGCGCAGGCTCAGCGGCCATGGCTCAAGGGCCCAGCCGCTCCGCGGCATGTGGGATCTTCCCGGACCGGGGCAGGAACCTGTATCCCCTGCATCAGCAGGCGGATGCTCAACCACTGAGCCACCAGGGAAGCCCATCGACAGGATTTTTTTAAAATGACACATTCATCCATGGATTTTTGAAAGAATCGTACAGTAAAATATTTTACTTGTGGCATGTAGACCACTACTTTTCTGCGAAGCCTTGCCAGCAAACTCCGGAGGTTGCATTAGGCATGTCTGACTTAAAAGGGTCTGTTTAGCACCCTGAAATTACATGAATATAGTGCATGGAACACACCGTGGATTCTTAGTCATTCACCTGATGTGGCAGCCAGTTAAGGATAGAAGCTAAGTCTGAGGACTTCAAGAGTTACCACCATCAGAGCCTTTCAACTTGATTCCTAAAACTCTTTCAATGTAATGCTGCTCAGTGTACTTTAGAATCACTACAGTCCAATAATGCCTCTGCATGTGAGCATGCATACAGAGGAGGAAATGTACTTAGTTATTAGATACCAACTCTAGAGGAGAGAGATGTCTAGAAGATGGTAGTCATATACATGGTACATGTAGGTACGTACTGTCTGCATATTTCCTTCCTACCTGCCTTATCCAATAGCCCTTCCTATTCAAAAGGATTGAGAGACCCACCTCAATCCCCTGAGACTAACACAATCCCCTTAGACTACCCAAGGACAAGAGCGCTTCAGTTACCCACTGGGAGATACCACTTGTATACATTCAGAGGGTGTGAGTGCTTGTGGTTTGGGGCTACACACCCTCCCTTCTTCTCAGAGGGAATTGGGCATAGAGCTAGCATAATGGTTATAATAACTGTTATTGTTTTATTAGTCTTTAACCGGCCTGCTTTTCTAAAGCATGGTATTTGCCATGTTTTTAAACCTCAAACCAAACAGTGTTGAAGGAACAGACTTCCAAGATTGATTGAATGCAACATATGCTAAAGATTACCCTGGAATATCTATCTGGTTCATGGATTAATCTGGCTTCCAACTTTCACTTCTAATGACATGTTTGTATGACACGATGCGTTTTAGTATGTGGCTTTTCTAGTAGAAACATTATGTCCGTTTCCCCTTGAGGACTTGGTTTCACAGTAATTTTATTATGAGAGTAGTCACATAAGATTCACTTCGTCTTTTACAAGAATCTTGAGCCTTCAAATACAGTTGGGTGATGAACAGGCACAGAGCCTAAGAGTAATAGGAATTTTATCCAGCAGTGTCGTGGCATCTTAGTTACAAAGACCACCAACGGAGATCAATAAACCAGTTTGATTTAAGTCTTCTCATCCATTTCCTGCGCATGGTCAGGGGGCCCAGCTTCCCCCTGAATTCCTAGGAATCCCTCCTGCTAAAAATGAGTACGTCGTAGCCTAGATGTAAGTTTTTATTCTAAAATTGTAGGTCGTAGGAAGGCTGGAAATGCTCCTTCTTTTGTTATCTTTGTAGAGAATCTCATGACATTGTTAGGCTGCTTCTACTAGTTTAATAACATGAGGGTCACTTGGACACAGTTCAGAAAAACTTAAGTTTTTAAAACCATCATCTTCTTTCAGACAAAGGCACTATGAATTGCACCTCTTCATCCTTTTATATCTTCAGGATGTGCCCAGCCTGGGATTCTGGGTGTGCAGTAAAGGGGTAACACATCTTCCAAATTCTGGTTCACAGCAGTCAATCCCCAGACACCACTCATCCTGATGTTTGGATTAGGGTATGTCTAATGGAAATTGTCATTTTCCCCAAAGTGGAGTTTGAGACCGAGGGTGGTCCCACCTGTAGCTGAAAAGACTAAACCCTTCTTTTTGCTCCATCTTCTAGCCAGCAATAGCACCTGTGTTCAAGCCATCTGAATAATGCTTGGGTGGCTGGCAGTGTCAAATCCTCCTACAAAATTACAGTTCCTCTTAATAACTTCTCATCTTCCATTCATATTTATGTTACAGCTCTACTTAGAGATTTGATTTTTTTTTTTTTCTCTTGAGCTAGAGAAACTGGTAAGAGCTAAAATAACATGAGAAATCCATCCAGTCTTTACCAAGCAGGGCGGCAATAGTTTTTCTCTTTATTTCTGTTATCTGGGCATTTTGGTAATTTCTGATAATATCAGTTGACAGAAACTCAGGCCTGGAATAGTAATCAAGTCCTGTTACGTTAAAGGTGGGAAAGTGGATTTGATGAGCACACATTTAATGAGGAGTGTAGTTTGCTAAACATGACCCGTTTCTTCAGTATAGAAGAAATTTTGCTATTTGAGAATTAAATATATATTCACTTTCTGATTATTCATGCCCTTTCACATAACAGGCACACAACTACAAAGAAATCTTCAGGAGAAGAACCCATGTAGCTGAACATGTTTAGGGACTCTTGAAAATGTGTCTTCTCCAGTGTTTCCTGGAACAGAACAAAAGGCATTCCAAGTGAAAGGGCAAACTGGTCCCAATAAACTGCTTTGAAATTTAAGCCCTGGGGGTGGTTCTCCAGCTGTTGCAAGGTAGAATGGCTGGCTGTATGTTAAAAAATAGTCTGCTCTTATCAGTGGCTTCCATGAGCAGCCTTTGTAGTTTTCTGAAACATTTTCATGACAACATAATGTAAGGCGCTAAATCCTGTCTTTCTATTATACTTCCTGAGTTCTAACATCTCCCTGTATAAAACAGGCACTAATAGAAAGTTTAGTTAGAAAGGCGTAGTATGAAAAGGTCATAAGGATTGTATCTTATCTCTTCTAAAGTATGATTTTTATGCCCTATATAATTTATTTTTGAATTAGGCATATTCTTTTTTTTTTTTAACAGTAGGTCCTTGTTGCTTATCTATTTTAAATATAGCAGGGTGTACATGTCAATCCCATACTCCCAATCTAAAAAGAAAAAGATGCAAATGAACTTATTTACAAAACAGAAACAGACTCACAGATTTAGACAATGAATTTATGGTTACCAGAGAGGAAAGGGTGGGAGGAAGGGATAAATTGAGAGTATACTTTATTTTTTAAATGTCTCTAAAATATTTTTGTTGGTTTTTAATTCTTTCTGTTTGGTTTCATGAAAGTATATTTTAAAACACTTATTATTCTCATTTTAAAGCTGTTCAAAGAATTAATCTTTTGAAAGCTACTACAGCAGCAAATTTTATCCATAAGTATAACAATATCTTATCCTATTTGAGTTTAGTTTCTTTGTTAGGTAATGTAATTTTTTTCTATTGTGGCTCTGAATTTTCATTTCATGAAGATCTGTTTTCTAGTCAAGCAGATATCACAAATTATTTTGACTGATAAATCTAATTTTAAGTATATATGATAATATTGCTTCTGGGGGGGAAGAAAAACAAATATATACGTATAATTGCCCCCAAATACCATGGTAATACATGCTAAAAAATGTTAGTGCTCTTTGTGTTTTCAAAATCTTTATTATTTTCTCTTTAGAATTGTCTTAAGTTTTCAAAGAACTCCTTGATGCAGAAATTTTTATTTTCACACCAGATATAATTTCAGTTATCTCTTATATTAAGTATTTTTAGCACTCTTGATCTCTGAGTTCCTTCCACTAGCTGAATTGTATGATGTCAGACCCTCATTTCAAAGAACTTTCTTATACATAAATTCCTTAGTACTAGCAACTAATATATTTTTATTATTATGAATTTGTGATAAGAATAAGAATAGGTTTGTTTTGTCAGAAGGTGATTGTGTTCTTTTTATCACATACCAGTTTTCTTTCAGTTTTAGTAATTAACAAATGAATGTGGGTGTGAGTTTTGTTAACCAAATAAGGCACACATCAAAAGATTATCGAACTATCATACCTAACATATAAATATGTAAAAATAACAAGCATAATTTAACTATGCTAAGCAGAGGTCAGGATAAGCTAGAGACGAAGATAATTTGACCACTTGCCATCTGATCCCGCAACTGTATTTTACAGATCTGGAAGCTGAAGATGTCACATTTGCCAGAAGGGTTGCTTTCTTGGGTTGAGGATGGGGCTGGGAATTTTTCTTAAGTTTTAAATGTGTAATGAAGTTTTGCTTGGGTTAATCAGTTGATTTAAGATTTCCTTTTCTTATTTCACAAAATAGTGACAAACATCTTCTCCTGGAGCTTAATAGGTTTTATTTAAATATTATATCTATTTGCTTATGCTGAGGCCTTAATAAATGTAAAAGAAGAACACCACTGGCCATACCATTTTATAAAGGCAAATTGCTTCCAAAAGACACTTGTTAGATAGAGCTGGCTTCGAATTATATACCAGAACCTATATCCCTTTATTAACAGTACAGTCATCCTTCAGTATCCTTCCAGCGGATTGGTTCCAGGACCGCCCAACAGATACCGAAATCTGAGGACGCTGAAGTCCCTTTATAAAAGGGCGCAGTATGTGCATATAACCCTTGCACATCCTCTCATATACTTTAAGTCATCTCTAGATTATTTATAATACCTAATACAATATAAATGCTATGTAAATAGTTGCCACTAACAACAAATTCAAGTTTTGCTTTTTGGAACTGTATGGAATTTTTTTTTTTTTTCCTGAAGATTTTTGATCCGAGGTTAGTTAAATCCTTGGATGCCGAATCTGTGGATACAGAAGGCTGACTGTACTCTTTGTTCATCTATTTTGTAGGTAGAAACACCAGTGTTTAAGATAATAGAGATTGCTTCATCATCATGTGGACTTACTTTATCTCCAGAATTTGAGACAACATTGACTTTTAGTAGCTAAGGGTTCAAATTCTTTAAATGTGAACACAGACTTAAAATATGTGGAGAATATATGTTACTTAAAATATTAAAAATATTTTCCCTCCTAGGAAGGCAGGCCTGTTATAGATTTTTTTGTTTTATTTTGTTTATTGTGGAACTCTGAGAGGAGTATCTCATTTTGCTGTATAGCCAAAAAAAAGGTTTTTTTAAATTTGAAAGCAGATGTAAATCATTCATGAAGATAATTTAGTTTACTACATAAAATATAAAGAAAAGGCAAATTCTGAGGATTTCAGGGACCTGAAAGTACTGCACACTTTTTAGCAATGACCATCATATGCCCACCTGCTACTGTTCACCACCAACCACTCATATACAACCAGGGGGAGCGTAATAGCAACTAAAACACTTTATCTTTAAACCAGGGTATCAGGTTTGTATTTTATCTGTAAAAAAATGTAACATGAATATATTTGACATCTACCTCAGCAAACAAATTAATGCTAATTAAAGATTAATGTGTCGTAATTAGCATTAAAAATGCAATTAAATTGTGAGTAAATGGACCAGGAATAGAAAATCATTTGGCATCTCACTGCCTGGTTTTTCATATTCTGCCTTTTGTTTTTGCAGCAAATAGAGGAAGCGGAGCAGCAGGCAGCTCCCAGACTGGAGATGCTCTGGGGAAAGCACTTGCTTCGGTGAGGAAATATTGACTTTGGACTTCATATGTACCATGGCAGAAGGGTGAACTTTAATCAGAAGTGGACATTTAGAATTTTAGAAAATGGATGGCAAATAGCTTTGATTTTTGGAAAGGTAGCTTCCTTGCATAATGATCATTGGAAAACTTGAGGAGAGAACTCTGAAGATTCCAGCGGATGGCTGGTCTTCCATCTTGCCTCCTCTGCTTCCCGGTACTCAATCGTGGATTGGTGGATATTCTCAGGGCCTTTAAGAGGATAGATTTTCTATCTTGATGTCTTATTTTCTTCTGAAGTCGTTTGGGTACTCCCTGACTGACTGACTTTGCCAAGGGGTAATTCCAAAACACTTTGCAAAAGGCATTTCAGAAAAATGACCATAACCGAGACCCAGGAGAAATTGTCACATAATTGGCACTCAGCTTCTCTGCTTTGCCCACCCACTGCCTAGAGGCTAGAATCCAGCATTCCTTGCATGTTCACTAGTGACAGATGGTACCCTTCCTTGTCTGAAGGAGTGTACCTGGTACGGTCTTCAAAAGCTGAATGTGATCATTTGTAAACGTAAGTGGAGACTTGCTCTAACGTTTTGTCTCTTCAGTTGGTTTTTCCTTACCAATGGGGGCAGAGATGAGTTTGACTTATATTAGCATTGTGACCTAAGGAAAAGTTTTTCTTCAGTCTGAGCATTCTTATGCCTTGGAATCTCATGCCTTAAACATAATGCAGAAGGGGTTGGACAAAAATCTTAGAGATGATGCTGTCCAACCGCCTGTTGTATGGAGGAGGGAAAGGGAGGTTTGGAGTATCTGTGTAGGTTGATGGCCACACAGCCATGGGAGGAAATGGACAAGAACTAAAGTCGGCTGACCCCACTCTGGTTCTTTTACCACTATCTCATACCACCTCAATAGCTCTTCTATTGAAAAATCAATTAAGTTTTTCATTTTAGAATATTGGTACTACAGTTGATCGCTGAATGTATTGTGTACCTTGGAATTTGTAAATGAATTGCACTGACACTTTGTAGTTTAAAATTGTTGAATATTTATTCCCAATGAATGAGGGTTTGTTTTTTTTTTTTCTCCCCACTGTTTTAAGATCTATTCTCCAGATCACACTAACAACAGCTTTTCGTCAAACCCTTCAACTCCTGTTGGCTCTCCCCCGTCTCTGTCAGGTACAGTACCATAAATCCACTGCATCCGAGTGTCAGTTTATGGAATGGTTTCCCCCTTACACTTCCTGTGCTACTAGGTGGAAACTCACTCCCTCCAAAAGCTCAAAACAGAGCATTTCTGGACAGACAAATAGGAAGAGGTGGGAGAGACAGACTGCCCTACGATGGTGAAGTCATTTACATCCAAAACTTTTCGTAAAAATTACATGTTTTTAGAAATACAGGCATGTGGGAAACTTCCTTCTTAAACTTTTCTTGGCTCTGTAGAAGATACTGCACAGAATAATATACTCCAAGAAAACATCTCAATGAGAAAACCCAGTTCACATCGTCATGAATAGGAATATAGATTATGTAGTCATCAAATATAGACTGTTCAAAAGGATCATTTCCCACAGAAATTTTAGACTTTTCAGATTCCCTCTTTAAAGTCCTTGTTACTGGAATGTTTGAAGAAAACGATAATTATGTAAATAAATTGTGATGTAGCTGTGGAGTAAAAGGGAATGTTTTGCCATTTAATAGAACAAATTAACATGACCTGTGGCTTCAAATAATAACATTATAAGTTGTTAAATTGTGTTAGTAAAGCATTGCACTTTTCGGAGCTCCATTTTAAAGGCGCATTGCCTTTCCAGTATAAATGCTTCCAGAAAGGCCTTGTCTGGTACATGTCTCTTCTCTTGGGAAAGAGGACAGGTGGCTTCTTAAAAACAAACAAACAAAAAAAAAAAACGAAATCACATCTGTACTTGATTGAAACCTGACCTTACTGTAATTTAGACTGGAGTCACTTGCCTGAATGCCGCCACCTCCATCTCTGTATGCAGCACTCACACGGCCCCTCATAACGTGGGTTCCCTGGTAAAGAGTGGGAGGTTTCAGATGGCCACAAAGCTTTCAGAGTGGCTTAGGTGAGACTTCATATCAGCCTTTTCCAAGCCTCCATTGACACCAGGGGGTCACAGAATAGAGAGGGAAATAGCTTGGACCTTTTAGTTCATATCTCCAGAGAGCTAATGTTGAAACCGGGAAGAGCCAGAGATGACATAGAAGATAATGGAGCAGCAAGGAAATACTCCCCATGACAGAAAAGTCAAGTTCAGAATTGTTGTACACTTCCGGCTCAGTACCATATTGTTAGGCTCTGGAAAATGATCACAGGTGTCAATGTCCAGAGCCAGAGAAGGCTTGAGACAACACGGAGCCCAGTGAGGCCAGGGATGAGGGAGTCTGGACAGGGAGAACTCCCAAGTTCCCCATTTCAAACAAAGCAGCTCAGATTTCATCCATTTTATAATTTGGAAAAAAGAATATTCTAGAACCTAATAAAGTTTGAGAACAGCTGTTTGAGTTGAATGCTCTGATTTACAGATGGACATACGAAGGCCCAGAAAGAGTATGGGATGTGCTGAGGATCCATCAGTAGCAATATCAGAGCTCAGGCTGGAATCCAGGGCTCACCACTCTGTCACTCCACTTCCAGGTTAAGGATGGGAGAGGAAAGTTACGGGGAACAAATCATTCCAGAAAACGCCACAAATCCCCCAGACTGAGGAGCATGCTTTATGTGGAAGACACTGAAACAAGGCCACTTTTGGGGTGCTGGTAATCCATCCTGGAAGAGCACATGTTAGGAAGAAAGAACTTTATGAAGATATAAATATGGGGATAGACTGCTATTTTCACACCAATCGCTCTGTCCAGATTCTGTCACTAAAAGTAATTGAACGAAATATTCTATTTTTATTTAGCATAAAAATACACACACATGCACACCCAGAAATGGCAGGAAGAATGGAGTTTTAAAGTGCTAACAGTGTCGGAGCAGGAGATTTCAGTGAGATCATAGATTTTTTTCCCCTTTCTTGAATTTTTTTATTTTCTAAGTTTTCTACATTGAGTATGTATTATTTTAAATTTAAAAGTGGTTTTTATTTTGAAAGTGGTAGGTTAGACATGTTATATTTATTATAGCAGGAATCTTTCTTTAAGTATAGTGAATCATTAAAAACGTGTTTTCTTGGGAAGAAATTACTTAATGTTGTTATATTGAGTGTTTAAAGTTCTGGTTTAGTGGATCGCTGCCAGCTAATCTTATTTCCTTGAAAAGTTTCTGAAGGCTTATCCTTTCTTAAAGATCATTTAAAAAACAAGTAGCAGAGCTGCTTTTCATTGGTGAGAGAATTTTGGTTTAACAAACTGGCTTTGCATGAGGGTGTAATGAAAGCCCCTCTTTGCACTCTTAAAAGTACCTTGACTGTGTATGATAGTTTTCTATCAAAGGGACATTTCTCTAGCTAAAATTCAGAATCACTGAAGTGTTCCCTTTTAGGAGGAAGCCTGAGAGAATTCTGAGTCCACGTACAGTCTACATGTTTTACATTTAAAATGTTTTCCTCGCCCCCAAATTCTTGTATGGGAAGTTTACGTGTATTTCCCTGTTGTCCAAGTAGAAATCAATATTGCTAATTTTTACAAGAACTGTTTAAAATGTTGGTAAGATTATTTTTAAGATTATACGGATCTCATTGTAATTCCCATTTTCATATCAGCAGGCACAGCTGTTTGGTCTAGAAATGGAGGACAGGCTTCATCATCTCCTAATTATGAAGGACCCTTACACTCTTTGGTAAGTTTCATCTGCACATCTTCACTCTGGCCTTTCTTTTTTTTTTAAGATTATTTTTGATGTGGACCATTTTTAAAGTCTTCATTGAATTTGTTACAATATTGCTTCTGTTTTACGTTTTGGTTTTTTGGCCACAAGGCATGTGGGATCTTAGCTCCCCGGCCAGGGATTGAACCCACACCCCCTTCATTGGAAGGTGAAGTCTTAACCACTGGACCGCCAGGGAAGTCCCCACTCTGACCATTCTCAGGCCATGTGTCTCCTTTACCATTGAGTTCACTCTCCAAGGTTCTTATTTTCACGTCAGGTAAGCCCACGCGTTTGGTTAGAGCCAGAGTTATTAGACGGTGCTTGTTCCTGTTTATAGATTGTAACCCAGATACTACTACAGTGGAAGCCTCAGGGCTCTAAATATCTAGAACCAGGTAAGAGATTGAGAATCTTGGAAGGATCATGGCCTCCTCCCCTTGAGAGGAAGATGTGCATCAATGATTAGATGCCTCTCCTGACATGAGAGTGCCGGAGTTCCAACTGTGCTGTGGAGCTGGAACACTTGGAGAGTCTACGTCTCTGTGCTTTGCTTTCCAGAATAACAGGTTTATAGGCGTGTTCCTCTTGACCTCTGAATAAGAAGCCTACTGCTTATTTCCTCATTCACTTTGATTCTCGCGGAAATCTAGTAATTTCATTAAATCTCTCTTGTAGGGAATAGCTGAAAATTTTCCCTTGGTGTAATTAATATTATAAATAATCACATGATGATTCAGTGTTTGACCCTCAGCTCTAGGTGGAAGGGGCTGGAAACATGCATGAAGCAACACTGCTCTGTGCACTGTCTGGTCTGTATATGAGTCAGATGGGGAGGGGTAGCAGCAAGGAGCTGTTCTTCAAGGTTGAGTTTCCCTTTTTCTCTGCATATTTTGAGATGGAACATGGAAGTAGGCATAGATCTATGTATCTATCTATCTATCTTTATGTTGTCTTGTCAGCCGTTCAGGGTTTCCTTTCTTCCTTTTGGCTAACAACTTAAGGAAAATCTAAAAATGCAGATACAAAGATGGATTTCCCCTTCACTGTGCTTTTCCATGCTGTCGTGTGTAAATCGGCCACCTCCACATTTTAGCCAATAAGGTGACCACAGATTGAGACAGTGTAAGCACTGCCTACATAAGCCCCATGAATCTACAGGCCATCGTTCTTTTAAGTGTTTCCTTCCATTAGTCAGTCTCTGGGACCCATCGATCAAAACTGGTTTTTTTCCAGCTCTAGAGCTGTAAAGACTAGGTTTATAGTTGTGAACGGCAGCTTTAATTCTCTTTGAATTCTGAACACTCAAGAGGGGATTCCCAAGCAGAAACTGCTCTCCACCCAAAAGCTGTGAGCCGGAAAGGATGATAGGCACGTGTATTATTTCTTTTCGTGCTCACGCTTACACTTGGAAGCATATATCATCATTCCTATTTTTATAAATTAAGAAGTATAGACTCAAAGAAGTTTAGTCACTTTTCCAAGGTCACATAAGCAGCAGAGCTAGGAGTTTAAAGGAGGCCCCTTAACACCAAAGCCCACCAAATCAGAAGGCTCTGTACCCTAGACTGACTGTATTAGACACACGTTCTTTCTGTTAGTAGGGAATAATTAGAAATTGTTTTTCTCAGGCGGGAGAGCTGGTGTATCTGTTTGCACAGCCCGTTGGAAATCAAAGTGGATTTTAGCATGATCCGGTACAAAGAGGCACTAGATTTGAAGACTTAGATCGTAACCCTGACTTTACCATTTCCTGGCGGTGTGACATTGAATAATTAATTCACTTAATTTCTTTGAGCCTCATTTGCACATCTATAAGGAAGGGATAATAATGTCTTCGCTGCTTGCTTACACATGTAGAGTGAGGATCCAGTGAGACGGTGTATTTTAAAGTGCACCCTGGAGATGTTTGTTTGATATCATTATGGATCACACTGAAAAAAATGAATACACATCTCCATGTCCAATTTCTTCACCAAAAACCATCCATATAGGCTGTATCCAGTTGTGGAAAACTAGGATCCTAATGGCTGGGGTGAAAAAAAGATCAGCTGGTTTTTCATTTTATAAGGTAGTGAATTCTCTACTATAGTAAGGGCTTTGAAATCAATTAGAAGCCCCTGGTGAACAATTCATTCAAGTCTTTATGATTCTTCAGTCTTGAAATCTCCTACCACTTTGGTTGACAGAATTTTTGCGATGTTTTTCTTTAACCGTTTTGAGGCTCCAGTTCCCTTTACACACACACACACACAAGCTGGTGATGGTAGCTAGAAAGCAAGAAACACAGTAAAAATTGTTAGTACTTGATAAGAAATTACAGTCTGTACGCATTTACCTGTCCCTGACTTGATACATAACACTATATCATATGGCACAGAGGAAACCCAGGAGATATGCCCTTAAGAAGATAATTTAATTGGGAAACTATAAATAGGTCACCTTTCCATTGTTAACTTTTTGAAATCTTTAACAATTGCCTGCCAGAACGTTCCTTAAACTCAATAAATGTTTTTTCTTTTCTGAAGTAAATCTAAATTCTCTTTCAAAGTTATGCAATATAGTGTAGCATGTGTACTAACAATGTCCTGGAAGAATTACTGAATTTGTTCACAAAAATTACACTATAATTATAGCATTAACAATTTTCACCAGTTTTCTAGGAAGGTCACTATTTATTTTTACTATAATTTTAAGGAAATAAACTTTACTGGAAACATATATTCAGAGACCCAAAGTGTGATTCGTGTCAACTCAGGTTTTATTTATATAACCTACACACGAATTTCGAACTAAATCAAATTTCACATAATTTATTAACCAACAGCAAAGCCGAATTGAAGATCGTTTAGAAAGACTGGACGATGCTATTCATGTTCTCCGGAATCATGCCGTGGGCCCGTCCACAGCCATGCCTGGTGGTCATGGGGACATGCACGGAATCATTGGACCGGCTCATAATGGAGCAATGGGTGGTCTGGCCTCAGGGTATGGAACCGGTCTTCTTTCTGCCAACAGACATTCACTCATGGTAAGTGACTAAATTTAGGGACTCTAGTTATCTTATAGAATTAGAATTTCTAGTACAAATACTACTGCTGCAGTTTTTTCTTTTGTAAACAGCTTTATTGAGATGTAATTTATTTAACCTACAGTTCACCCCTTTCACTTTTACAATGTACCGTGTTCTACATATATTCTCAGGGTTATGCCATCAGCACCAGAGTCTAATTTTAGAACATTTTTGACCCCTACAAAAAGAAAAGAAATCCACATGCCCGTTAGCAGTCACTCTCCATCCTTCCCTCCCCCTAGCCCCTGGCAACTACTAACCTACTTTCTGTCTCTATAGATTTGCCTAGTCTAGATATTTCCTATAAATGGAATCCCACAGTATGTGGTGGTCTTTTCTGACTGACTTATTTCACTTAGCATAATGTTTTCAGGGTTTATATATGTTTTATCATTTATCAGAGCATCATTCATTTTTATTCCCCAAAAGATTCCATTGTATAGCTATACGTTAAAGATCCATTCATCAGGTGATGGATATTTGGGTTACTTCCAGTCTTCGGCTATTAGGAATAATGCTCCTGTGAGCATTCATGTACTAGTTTCTGTGTGGACATATGTTTTCATTTCACTTAAGTATAAGCCTAGGAGATCATTGCTGGGTCATTGCTGGTGTGTTCAAATCTTCAGTTTGGGGACTTCAGCTAAAGATCCCAATGTTCATGTTACGTTGCTGGCATTTCACATGTGAATAGGTTGGATTTTTAAAATTATTATTAAATAAGCCACATCAATGTCTTTTGCTTCTGAGTATGCTGTGGGAGGTAGAAATATATGGTGTGTCTGTCTAAATAGATGATGTGGCACCATGTAATTTCAGTATATCGTAGTTTTACCACTACCTATTTATGAATGTGTTTATTTGAATACTAATTAAGCAGATTTGTCCATATTACAGTTGAAATTTCAATTTTGCCGCTTACTTTTGGAAAGGACTTGGTAGTGCATTCTTTCTTGGATGATTACAAAGATTCAGCAAATCCCCCTAACAAAATGTTAAGCGATGACAATTAATGCAGTGACCATATGGGCGGGGAATTTCATATTACTAGTGATTCTGTGTAATTCTGCTCTTTACCAACTCCTGACCAGAGAACACCTTAGTGTCCTGTTTTGTGCCTTACAGGCTCTCCGAAAGTTGCACGTATGAAGGTCTATTTTCCATTATCACTAGAGCATCTCTTACTTAAAGAGGATTCCAAAAGGAGAATGCAAAAGAAACGCAGATTATTGTGAGGCTCTTTAAGTTCTTTTCTCGTTCAGAAGTATTCTTCTGCCCTCCTTTGCATTTCTCTTAATAAAAGATTAAGAGTCCCATCCTGAGCGGTATGTTATGGAAACCTGCAACCAATTTGAAACCAAAAATACTGGTTTATAAATAGAAGCAGTGAACTCACTTCTAAAACGTGGAAAGGTATTTTTGAATGCCAAAGCTAAATCTTTTTTTTTTCTTTTTTCGCTTTTCGTAGACTCTACCCTAAAAATTCCTCATTGAGTAAAAATTGTTTGTCTATTCATGGCAGTTGCTAAGAGTTTACAAAAGGAAAATCTAGATTTTAATTTAGCTTGGCCTCAGGTAATGTGCTAAATACGCTTGGGATGCATATAATATGAGATTTCAGTTTGTACAGCTTTTTTTTTTAACTACAATGTTTAAACAATACTGCTTTTAATTAAGAAATCTGGCTTTATTAAAAGCCAGATCTGTGACTTACAACCATTTCTGTATATCTGCTCTCAATCAAGAGAAAAATACTTTAATTTCTGTAGCTGTGTTCGTTTTGCATATGTTAAACGGATGCAACGTGCACCCAGGACGTTGCTTCAGAGACAGGTTTTTTTTTTTTTCCATAAATATGTAAAGTTTGCTCTTAAATACCAGATGTAGGTTAAGTGGTTCTTTAAAATAATAAACTATACAGAGATGTTTTCTGGAACCTTTTAGTTGACCTTTGAATTGCCTCCTCTTTGAGTTTGATTCAGAGGTGGGATAGGAGGAAGAGACTAGACTCATCTTTGGAGATGGGAAGTGGGACTGACCCAGGTGGAGGGGGAGGGGAGAGAATGAACAGAGCAATAGAAAAGGGGAAATCATCAGCCCGTATTACACAGCAACGTCTTTAATTATTTTGGAAGAAACGATGCCGAAGCAATAAAACCTCTAGTTTTGCTGATGAGGAAAAGTGCTCACTCACTCTCCTGAAGACATTTCTAATGCAGTCAAGGGTGACGGCCGAGCCAACCAGATCACAGAGTAACTCCAAAGCCATGGCAGGACAACCTGCTGCCCTTTGAAGCCGACGGAGGCCTAGCAGTCTTTCTCCTTTTTTCTCAAAAACGTTCAGGGCGCCCAGCGCATCTGAGCTCCTCAGCCCGAAACCCCAACGTGTGCACAAGAGATCGGATCCTCATTTCTTGCCTTGCGCAAACTGGTATGACTTTTCAAACAAAAACATCAGAACAAAGGAAATAGTTTTTGAATTTAGTCAGTCTGAAGTTAGCCTTTGACCATTTGATACATTCCACAATAAAAAGGAAGCTGAAGGGGAAGGGAAAAACCCACCCCCCCTTCCTCCCCCCAGCAACAACAAAAAAAATTCAAGGAGGATACTGGTAATGTTTTCCACATTTGAATTTTAATACATGAAACAGGCCATAAAACGTTGGCCAGCTGCAGTAAATAAAGTAGCAGTGGGAGGTACACACTGGAAACGTCGGACCAGTGCTGGTGGGAGTTTCATTCCCAGCTACACACCTTCAGTTGTTGTTCTGGAGTGTAAGCGAGTTGCAGTAACTTAACACCCATCCCAGGGCTGGTTTTGTTTTGAGCCAATCTCCTTTATAACTCTCCTTAATAATTCCTTCTGATTAAAGAACAGATAGCTTTGAATTCTCTTGACCTCCGTCTCTCCTCGTTTCCTCTCTCCCTGCCTTCCAAAATCAAAACGAAATGGCTTGATCACTTGGAAGATGATAGAAACATTTCTTTCTGCAGCAGCTTGCAATCGTGGTGGGGAGAACCGTGGTTCTGCCTGGGCCATTATGTTATCTCATTTAATTGCTAACATATTGTACTTAGCTTTTGATTCATAAAATGTTTTCCTTGGAGTTCTGAAGTAGGTCTTCAGTGAATGACTAAGTATTAGTATAATGAAAGGGATTTTTTTTTTTTTTCACAGCAGCATGGCTCATAGCACTCGAGCGAATGTTGATTCTCGCTTTCTAGGTGATACTATTTGTCCTTGCTCCTTCCTGCTCAGAAACCTTCACTGGCTTTCCATTATCTACATATTTCTTAGCCTAGCTTATTAAGCCCATCACTGTCTACCAAAAGCCTTGTGCTTAGCTCTTCCAATGCAGAAACTTTGCCAGCAAGACCAACCTCTGCATATTACCAGCATTTGCGCTGTGCATTCTCACTAGGTACGTCTTTTGCGTCTATCTGGCTTGTCCTGTTCTATCCACTGCTCTTAGCCCATCTCATTCCCACCCATTCTCAAAACTCTCACTCAAATTCTGTCTCTTCCAGGAAGCCTTTCCTTGCCACCTCCACCTGTGAGAGTCTTTTTCTTTTCTACTCTCACAGCACTATGAATCATACCATTGGCTAGATATTTATTTTACCCACTTAGGCAAAGCTATATATCTTTGGTAGGTCTGACTTTTGTCTTACCAACTAGATTGTCAATTCCTCGAGTACCATGTGTTACATTTTGTTTCCCTCCCAGTAGATAAATTGTCAGTTAAAAGGGAAGAAAGGAAACTCAATATTTTCTGAGTGCCTGACAAGTGGCCAGCCCTTCAGCTAGGAGCTCCATATACCTTATCTCAGGCCATCTTCACAAGAGCCCAGTGAGGATGGTAATGCGTTCCATTTTAGGTGTTGGTCAGATGAGCCTTAGAAGGTTTGAGTGGTCAGTATCAAGTCCGGAAGCTAGATTTAAACTCAGGGGACTTTGACTGTGAATTCCATGCTCTGTCTTACCATCATGAGCACTCCTCAGACAGGATCTATAGTTATACCTTTTAAGAGCTAATTTCAGGTGGTTAGAACTCATGATTTTCAAATCTTAACAAATGTTGGTCGACAAGAGAGAAGTTTCTAGGTGTCTTATGGCCAGTTTCCCAAAGCAGCTCCCTACCCACATGGAAAGGTAAAGAACTTTCCTCCAGTATGGTAGTATGCTGGATTAAATCCCACCTTGTCTAAACACTTATTCTTAAATCAACATGTCTGTGCTAAGTGGCAAGAGGTGTGGTGAGTGCTCCTTGCTAGGTGGTTGGAGTAGTTAATTTTAAAACATTAAGTTGTTTTTCTTACCTTAGCCTCCCAGTTTTCTAATGGAATCCAAGCAGAAATTTCGGAATGTGGGAGATTAAAGAAATAGCTGGGGGCTTCCCTGGTGGCGCAGTGGTTGAGAGTCCGCCTGTCGATGCAGGGGACGCAGGTTCGTGCCCCGGTCCGGGAAGATCCCACACACCGTGGAGCGGCTGGGCCCGTGAGCCATGGCCGCTGAGCCTGCGTGTCCGGAGCCTGTGCTCCGCAACGGGAGAGGCCACAACAGTGAGAGGCCCACGTACCGCAAAAAAAAATAAAGAAAGAAATAGCTGTGTTTATTACTCACCTGCTTAGAAACTCTTACCCAGATATCATTCCCCTCTGTGCCTCGGATATCAGTTCTTTTTTTTGGCTGCATTGGGTCTTTTTTGCTGCACATGGGCTTTTCTCTAGGCTACTCTTCGTTGCAGTGCGCAGGCTTCTTATTGTGGTGGCTTCTCTTGTTGCGGAGCAAGACTCTAGGCGCGTGGGCTTCAGTAGCTGTGGCACGCGGGCTCAGTAGTTGTGGCTCGCGGGGCTCTAGAGCTCAGGCACTGTAGCTGTGGTGTGCGGGCTTAGTTGCTCTGCGGCATGTGGGATCTTCCCGGACCAGGGCTCGAACCCGTGTCCCCTGCATTGGCAGGCAATTCTTAACCACTGCGCCACCAGGGAAGCCCTCGGATATCAATTTTGATACTAAATCATTACATTTTTGATAAGTTACTGAAACAGCGGTTTTCCAAATATGCCTCTCCGTTATTCATGCAGTATTCAGATGAGCCCTGAAAAAAAGTCTTTCAGATCACCTCACTCCTCTTTTAACAGAACAAGAATGAAACTCACATCAAAAATATTGGGTTGGTTTGGGCTTCCCTGGTGGCGCAGTGGTTGAGAGTCCGCCTGCCGATGCAGGGGACACGGGTTCGTGCCCCGGTCCGGGAAGATCCCACATGCCGCGGAGCGGCTGGGCCCGTGAGCCATGGCCGCTGAGCCTGCGCGTCCGGAGCCTGTGCTCCGCAACGGGAAAGGCCACAGCAGTGAGAGGCCCGCGTACCGCAAAAAAAAAAAAAAAA